>NC_081402.1:175888-217802 GCF_030684315.1 Stegostoma tigrinum
CCCCCCCCCGCTCCCCCCGCCACACACAGCCCCCCCCTCCCGCTCTCCCCCCCCGGCTCCCCCGCCACACACAGCACCCCCCCGCTCCCCCGCCACACACAGCCCCCCCCGCTCACACACAGCCCCCCCGCCGCTCCCCCCGCCACACACAGCCCCCCCGCCCGCTCCCCCCGCCACACACAGCCCCCCCCGCTCCCCCCGCCACACACAGCCCCCCCCCCCGCCCCCACACAGCCCCCCCGCTCCCCCGCCACCCACAGCCACCGCCCCCCGCTCCCCCGCCACACACAGCCCCCCCCCGCTCCCCCCGCCACACACAGCCCCCCCCGCTCCCCCCGCCACACACAGCCCCCCCCCGCTCCCCCCGCCACACACAGCCCCCCCCGCCACACACAGCCCCCCCCGCTCCCCCGCCACACACAGCCCCCCCCCGCTCCCCCCGCACACACAGCCCCCCCCCCGCTCCCCCCGCCACACACAGCCCCCCCCGCTCCCCCGCTCCCCCCGCCACACACAGCCCCCCCCGCTTCCCCCGCCACACACAGCCCCCCCCCGCTCCCCCCGCCACACACAGCCCCCCCCGCTCCCCCCGCCACACACAGCCCCCCCCCGCTCCCCCCGCCACACACAGCCCCCCCCGCCACACACAGCCCCCCCCGCTCCCCCCGCCACACACAGCCCCCCCCGCCACACACAGCCCCCCCGCTCCCCCCGCACACACAGCCCCCCCCCCAGCTCCCCCGCCACACACAGCCCCCCCCCCAGCTCCCCGCCACACACAGCCCCCCCCCCGCTCCCCCCGCCACACACAGCGCCCCCCCGCCACACACAGCGCCCCCCCGCCACACACAGCGCCCCCCCGCCACACACAGCGCCCCCCTCCACACACAGCCCCCCCCTCCACACACAGCCCCCCCTCACACACAGCCCCCCCCTCCACACACAGCCCCCCCCCTCCACACACAGCCCCCCCGCCACACACAGCCCCCCCTCCACACACAGCCCCCCGCTCCCCCGCCACACACAGCCCCCCCCCGCTCCCCCCGCCACACACAGCCCCCCCCGCTCCCCCCGCCACACACAGCCCCCCCCAGCTCCCCCCGCCACACACAGCCCCCCCGCTCCCCCGCCACACACAGCCCCCCCCCCGCTCCCCCGCCACACACAGCCCCCCCCGCTCCCCCGCCACACACAGCCCCCCCCGCCCCCCCCCGCCACACACAGCCCCCCCGCTCCCCCCGCCACCCCCCGCCACACACAGCCCCCCCCCGCTCCCCCCGCCACACACAGCCCCCCCCGCTCCCCCCGCCACACACAGCCCCCCCCCGCTCCCCCCGCCACACACAGCACCCCCGCTCCCCCCGCCACACACAGCGCCCCCCCGCCACACACAGCCCCCCCGCCCCACCGCCACACACAGCCCCCCCCCTCCACACACAGCCCGCCCGCCACACACAGCCCCCCCCTCCACACACAGCCCCCCCCGCTCCCCCCGCCACACACAGCCCCCCCCGCTCCCCCGCCACACACAGCCCCCCCCGCTCCCCCCGCCACACACAGCCCCCCGCCCGCTCCCCCCGCCACACACAGCCCCCCCCCGCTCCCCCCGCCACACACAGCCCCCCCCCGCTCCCCCCGCCACACACAGCCCCCCCGCCCGCTCCCCCCGCCACACACAGCCCCCCCCCGCTCCCCCCGCCACACACAGCCCCCCCGCCGCTCCCCCCGCCACACACAGCCCCCCCCCCCGCCACCCCCAGCCCCCCGCTCCCCCCGCCACCCCCGCCACACACAGCCCCCCCCCGCTCCCCCGCCACACACAGCACCCCCCCGCTCCCCCCGCCACACACAGCCCCCCCCCGCTCCCCCCGCCACCCCCCCGCCACACACAGCCCCCCCCCGCTCCCCCCGCCACACACAGCCCCCCCCCGCTCCCCCCGCCACACACAGCCCCCCCCCGCTCCCCCCGCCACACACAGCCCCCCCCCCGCTCCCCCCGCCACACACAGCCCCCCCCCGCTCCCCCCGCCACACACAGCCCCCCCCCCGCTCCCCCCGCCACCCCCCCGCTCCCCCGCCACCCCCCCGCTCCCCCCGCCACACACAGCCCCCCCCCGCTCCCCCCGCCACACACACCCCCCCCGCTCCCCCCGCCACACACAGCCCCCCCCGCTCCCCCGCCACACACAGCCCCCCCCCGCTCCCCCGCCCCCCCCGCCACACACAGCCCCCCCCCGCTCCCCCCACCACACACAGCCCCCCCCGCCACACACAGACCCCCCCCGCACCCCCCGCCACACACAGCCCCCCCGCTCCCCCCGCCACCCCCCCGCCACACACAGCCCCCCCCCGCTCCCCCGCCACACACACCCCCCCCCGCTCCCCCCGCCACACACAGCCCCCCCCCGCTCCCCCCGCCCCCCCCGCCACACACAGCCCCCCCGCTCCCCCACCACACACAGCCCCCCCCGCCACACACAGACCCCCCCCGCTCCCCCCGCCACACACAGCCCCCCCCGCTCCCCCGCCACACACAGCCCCCCCGCTCCCCCGCCACACACAGCCCCCCCCGCTCCCCCGCCACACACAGCCCCCCCCGCTCCCCCGCCACACACAGCCACCCCCCCCGCTCCCCCGCCACACACAGCCACCCCCCCGCTCCCCCGCCACACACAGCCACCTCCCCCGCTCCCCCCGCCACACACAGCCCCCCCCCGCTCGCTCCCCCCGCCACACACAGCCCCCCCCCCCGCTCCCCCCGCCACACACAGCCCCCCCCAGCTTGCTCCCCCCGCCACACACTGCCCCCCCCCCGCTCCCCCCGCCACACACTGCCCCCCCCCGCTCCCCCCGCCACACACAGCCCCCCCGCTCCCCCCGCTCCCCCCGCCACACACAGCCCCCCCCGCTCCCCCCGCCACACACAGCCCCCCCGCTCCCCCCGCCACACACAGCCCCCCCGCTCCCCCCGCCCCCCCGCCCACACACAGCCCCCCCCGCTCCCCCCGCCCCCCCGCCACACACAGCCCCCCCCGCTCACCCCGCCACACACAGCCCCCCGCTCCCCCGCCACACACAGCCCCCCGCTCCCCCGCCACACACAGCCCCCCCCGCTCCCCCCGCCACACACAGCCCCCCCCGCTCGCCCCGCCACACACAGCCCCCCCCGCTCCCCCCGCCACACACAGCCCCCCCGCTCCCCCCGCCACACACAGCCCCCCCCCGCTCGCTCCCCCCGCCACACACAGCCCCCCCCGCTACCCCCGCCACACACAGCCCCCCCCGCTACCCCGCCACACACAGCCCCCCGCTCCCCCCGCCGCCCCCCCGCTCCCCCCGCCACACACAGCCCCCCCGCTCCCCCCGCCACACACAGCCCCCCGCTCCCCGCCCCCCCCGCCACACACAGCCCCCCGCTCCCCCCGCCCCCCCCGCCACACACAGCCCCCCCCGCTCCCCCGCTCCCCCGCCACACACACAGCCCCCCCGCTCCCCCCGCTCCCCCCGCCACACACACAGCCCCCCCCGCTCCCCCCCGCTCCCCCGGCACACACAGCCCCCCCGCTCCCCCCGGCACACACAGCCCCCCCCGCTCCCCCGCCACACACAGCCCCCCCCCGCTCCCCCCGCCACACACAGCCCCCCCCGCTCCCCCCGCCACACACAGCCCCCCCCGCTCCCCCCGCCACACACAGCCCCCCCCCGCTCCCCCCCGCCACACACAGCCCCCCCCCGCCCCCCCCGCCACACACAGCTCCCCCCGCCCCCCCGCCACACACAGCTCCCCCCGCCCCCCCCGCCACACACAGCTCCCCCCGCCCCCCCGCCACACACAGCTCCCCCCCCGCCCCCCCGCCACACACAGCCCCCCCCGCTCCCCCCGCCCCCCCCGCCACACACAGCCCCCCCCGCTCCCCCCCGCCCCCCCCGCCACACACAGCCCCCCCCGCTCCCCCCGCCACACACAGCCCCCCCCGCTCCCCCCGCCACACACAGCACCCCCCCCGCTCCCCCCGCCACACACAGCCCCCCCCCGCTCCCCCCGCCACACACAGCCCCCCCCCGCCACACACAGCCCCCCCCGCCACACACAGCCCCCCCCGCTCCCCCCGCCACACACAGCCCCCCCCCCGCTCCCCCCGCCACACACAGCCCCCCCCCGCTCCCCCCGCCACACACAGCCCCCCCCCGCTCCCCCCGCCACACACAGCCCCCCCCCGCCACACACAGCCCCCCCCGCTCCCCCCGCCACACACAGCCCCCCCCCGCCACACACAGCCCCCCCCCGCCACACACAGCCCCCCCCCGCTCCCCCCGCCACACACAGCCCCCCCCCGCCACACACAGCCCCCCCCCGCTCCCCCCGCCACACACAGCCCCCCCCGCCACACACAGCCCCCCCCCGCTCCCCCGCCACACACAGCCCCCCCCCCGCTCCCCCCGCCACACACAGCCCCCCCCGCTCCCCCGCCACACACAGCCCCCCCCGCTCCCCCCGCCACACACAGCCCCCCCCGCCACACACAGCCCCCCCCCGCTCCCCCGCCACACACAGCCCCCCCCGCCACACACAGCCCCCCCGCTCCCCCCGCCACACACAGCCCCCCCCGCTCCCCCCGCCACACACAGCCCCCCCCCCGCTCCCCCCGCCACACACAGCCCCCCCCGCCACACACAGCCCCCCCCCGCCCCCCCCGCCACACACAGCCCCCCCCGCCACACACAGCCCCCCCCCGCCCCCCCCGCCACACACAGCCCCCCCCCGCCACACACAGCCCCCCCCCGCCACACACAGCGCCCCCCCGCCACACACAGCCCCCCCCCCGCCCCCCCCCGCCACACACAGCCCCCCCCCCGCGCCCCCCCCCGCCACACACAGCCCCCCCCGCCACACACAGCCCCCCCGCCACACACAGCCCCCCCCCCGCCCCCCCCGCCACACACAGCCCCCCCCCCGCCACACACAGCCCCCCCCCCGCCACACACAGCCCCCCCCCCGCCCCCCCCCCGCCACACACAGCCCCCCCCCGCCCCCCCCCGCCACACACAGCCCCCCCCCGCCCCCCCCGCCACACACAGCCCCCCCCCCGCTCCCCCGCCACACACAGCCCCCCCCCCCGCTCCCCCCGCCACACACAGCCCCCCCGCCACACACAGCCCCCCCCCCGCCCCCCCCGCCACACACAGCCCCCCCCCGCCACACACAGCCCCCCCCCGCCCCCCCCCGCCACACACAGCGCCCCCCCGCCCCCCCCAGCCCCCCCCCGCCCCCCCCCGCCACACACAGCCCCCCCCCCCGCCCCCCCCGCCACACACAGCCCCCCCCGCCCCCCCCAGCCCCCCCCCCCGCCCCCCCGCCCCCCCCAGCCCCCCCCCCGCCCCCCCGCCACACACAGCCCCCCCCCCGCCCCCCCCGCCACACACAGCCCCCCCCCCGCCCCCCCCGCCACACACAGCCCCCCCCCGCCCCCCCCCCGCCCCCCCCCCGCCCCCCCCGCCACACACAGCCCCCCCCCGCCCCCCCCAGCCCCCCCCGCCCCACACAGCCCCCCCCCGCCCCCCCCGCCCCACACAGCCCCCCCCCCCGCCCCCCCCCGCCCCACACAGCCCCCCCCCGCCCCCCCCGCCCCACACAGCCCCCCCGCCCCCCCCCCGCCCCACACAGCCCCCCCCCGCCACCCCCGCCACACACAGCCCCCCCCGCCCCCCCGCCACACACAGCCCCCCCCCCCGCCCCCCCCCGCCACACACAGCCCCCCCCGCCACACACAGCCCCCCCCCGCCCCCCCCCGCCACACACAGCCCCCCCCGCCCCCCCCGCCACACACAGCCCCCCCCCGCCCCCCCCGCCACACACAGCCCCCCCCCGCCCCCCCCGCCACACACAGCCCCCCCCCCGCCCCCCCCGCCACACACAGCCCCCCCCGCCACACACAGCCCCCCCCGCCACACACAGCCCCCCCCCCCGCCACACACAGCCCCCCCCCGCCCCCCCGCCACACACAGCCCCCCCCGCGCCCCCCCCCGCCCCACACAGCCCCCCCCCGCCACCCCGCCACACACAGCCCCCCCCGCCCCCCCCGCCACACACAGCCCCCCCCCGCCCCCCCCGCCACACACAGCCCCCCCCGCCACACACAGCCCCCCCCCGCCCCCCCCCCGCCACACACAGCCCCCCCCGCCCCCCCCGCCACACACAGCCCCCCCCCGCCCCCCCCGCCACACACAGCCCCCCCCCCCGCCCCCCCCGCCACACACAGCCCCCCCCCGCCACACACAGCCCCCCCCCCCCCGCCACACACAGCCCCCCCCCGCCCCCCCCGCCACACACAGCCCCCCCCCGCGCCCCCCCCGCCACACACAGCCCCCCCCCGCGCCCCCCCCGCCACACACAGCCCCCCCCCGCGCCCCCCCCGCCACACACAGCCCCCCCCCCGCGCCCCCCCCGCCACACACAGCCCCCCCCCCGCCCCCCCCGCCACACACAGCCCCCCCCCCCGCCCCCCCCGCCACACACAGCCCCCCCCCCGCCCCCCCCGCCACACACAGCCCCCCCCCCGCCCCCCCCGCCACACACAGCCCCCCCCCCGCCCCCCCCCGCCACACACAGCCCCCCCCCCGCCCCCCCGCCACACACAGCCCCCCCCCCCGCCCCCCCCCGCCACACACAGCCCCCCCCCCCGCCCCCCCCGCCACACACAGCCCCCCCCCGCCCCCCCCCGCCACACACAGCCCCCCCCCCGCCCCCCCGCCACACACAGCCCCCCCCCCCGCCCCCCCCGCCACACACAGCCCCCCCCCCAGCCCCCCCCCCCCGCCCCCCCCCCGCCCCCCCCCGCCCCCCCCGCCACACACAGCCCCCCCCCCCCGCCACACACAGCCCCCCCCCCCCCGCCCCCCCCGCCACACACAGCCCCCCCCCCCGCCACACACAGCCCCCCCCCCGCCCCCCCCGCCCCACACAGCCCCCCCCGCCCCACACAGCCCCCCCCCAGCCCCCCCCGCCCCCCCCCCCGCCCCCCCCGCCCCCCCCCGCCCCCCCCCCGCCCCCCCCCGCCCCACACAGCCCCCCCCCCCGCCCCCCCCCCGCCCCCCCCAGCCCCCCCCCCGCCCCCCCCCGCCCCACACAGCCCCCCCCCCCGCCCCCCCCCCGCCCCCCCCAGCCCCCCCCCGCCCCACACAGCCCCCCCCCGCCCCACACAGCCCCCCCCCGCCCCCCCCGCCCCACACAGCCCCCCCCCGCCCCCCCCGCCACACACAGCCCCCCCCCGCCCCCCCCGCCACACACAGCCCCCCCCGCCACACACAGCCCCCCCCCCCGCCCCCCCCGCCACACACAGCCCCCCCCCCGCCCCCCCCGCCACACACAGCCCCCCCCCCGCCCCCCCCGCCACACACAGCCCCCCCCCCGCCCCCCCCGCCACACACAGCCCCCCCCGCCCCCCCCGCCCCACGCCCCACACAGCCCCCCCCGCCCCCCCCGCCCCACGCCCCACACAGCCCCCCCCGCCCCCCCCGCCCCACACAGCCCCCCCCCCGCCACACACAGCCCCCCCCCCCGCCACACACAGCCCCCCCCGCGCTCCCCCCGCCACACACAGCCCCCCCCGCGCTCCCCCCGCCACACACAGCCCCCCCCGCGCTCCCCCCGCCACACACAGCCCCCCCCCATATTCGCCCCTGGCAGGCAGGGTTGGGAAACCCCCCTCACCTCTCCTCTCCTTCCCGAGGGGTCGGTGCGGTGCGGTGCGGGGTTTTGGGGGTGGGGGAGGTGGTTTCTGGGGGTGAGGGCCGGTGGAGCGAACCCGATGACGCTGCTTCCGTTCCGGAGTCGGTTACGACCTTTCACCCGCCCGCGCGCAGGAAGTGACGGCGCGCGCCGGCGGAGGCCGCCTTTCTCCTGCGGCCGTGGGGCGAGGGGGCGGAGGTAGTGAAAATGCTCCTGAGGTAAAACCTGGCCGAAAACCGTTTTTTTGTTTCCAATTTGGTTTTTTTTGACGAATTTGTTTTAAGTCGAGATCAGACATTCTCCGCCCGCCATTGCATTACCTTACGGCGGTCGGAAAGCCCTCCTGCCGCCCACTTCCGGTTGTCCCTCCGTCGGTTGTGATCGCTGTTGCCTAATGGAGTATCAACTTCCGGTCACTGCCGTTTCCCCTCCCCCAACCCCACCTCCGGTCAGGACCCTTTGGCAAGAACACCGTCGCGAGGGCCTGGCTCTCCACAAAACACCTACCGCCAGCCCCCACCCCACCACCACCACCCACCAAGATCCCCGAGGGTCTGGTCGCAGAACACGACGACCGACAGTTAACTGCCGGCACGACGCTGACCCCCACCACCCCCCCACGGACAGGTTTAGGGTTGCGTCCCCAAGGCGGCACACAGCCCGCCGTTCCCTCCCTGCAAACGTGGGTGCTGGGGCGGGGGTGGGTTGGGGGGAATGGAACATCCCTACCCCGACCCCCCCCCCACCCCCAACTAAACCGTTCCACCATCGTGTCCCGGTGTCGCCCAGCTTGCCGTCTTCGCCCTTGCTCATGGTGGGTAGGGGGAGTTTGGCGCATTCCCGTCCCTCCCTCCCCTGCTGCACCCGAACCCAGGGTAGCACATTCCCGCCCTCCCCCCCCCCCCCCCCCCCCCGCCACCAATCCCCCAATCCCCCAATCCCCCAAACCGGCCTGAGCTGGCGTCCCAGCTGCGCTTGACCTGCCGTCCCCTACAAGCGAGGCAAGGGAGGCCTGGGGTTGGCACATTCCCGCTCCCCTGCCCACCCCGGCTTTTCCCAGTCAGACCACAACGTCAGAATGCAGAATGTAGTGCAGTACCAAAGCATCATGCCCTTGTGGCGTCAGCCCGGTGGTATTATGACTGGACTGGAGACCCAGATAACGTTCCACGGTAGTTGCTGGGATCTGAATTGAACAAATATCTGGAATTAAGAGTCCAATGAATCCACCCCCGATTGTCGGAAAAGCCCATCTCGTTCATTAATGTCCTTGAGGAAAGGAAACTGCCATTCCTACCTGGTCTAGCCTACACATGACTTCAGACCCACAGCAATGTGGATGACTCTTAACTGCCCTCTGGGCAATTGGGGACGGGCAATAAATGCTGGCCCGGCCAACGACACCCTCATCTTGTGAATGAATAAAGGGGGATTTGTTCTCGGCTTTGTAACGAGCAGAGTTGTGAAATGGGATCTGACTCGGATCCCGTTCCTTGTCGAGGTTGACCCCAGGGCCTGGCTGACTGTCAGCTTTGTAGTTTCTCCTTTGCTGCCTCTGTGACTGTTTAACAGGGCGTGAGCCCAGGCCCACGTGACTCACTCTGAAAAGACACCTCCCTTGAAAGTTTTTCCTCATGTTTTCAGAACAGTACAGGACAGGAATGGGCCCTTCGGCCCACGATGTTGGCTGAACATGTCACCCAATGAAACTAATCCCTTCTGCCATATTCCATATTCCTCCATTCCTTGCATGCGCTTATGTAAAAGTCCCTTAAATGCTTCTATTGTATCTGCCTCCTTCACCAGCCCCGGCATGGTGTTCCAGACTGCTATCACTCCCTGTGTAAAAAAAAACTTGCATCTTGTGTCTCCTTTGAATTTTCCTTCTCTCACCTTAAAGGCATGTCCCCCCACTAGTATTAGACGTTTGAAAAGGTTCTGACTATTAACATGATCCATGCCTCTCATAACTTTTTAGGCTTCTATCAAGTCTCCCCTCAGCCTGTGCCACTCCACAGAAAACAACCCAGGTTTTTCTAGCCTCTCCTTATACTCATACCCTCTAATCCAGGCAGCATCCTGGCAAACCTCTTCTGCACCCTCTCGAATGCCTCCACGTCCTTAACAGCAGCTGTCTGTAGCATGCTTCGAAATGTCAGATATGTGCGTTCCTTTGACCAAGTGTTATCATCCCCATTTTCTTGGTGTCTCCCTCCAGCTTCCAAAAACCCACAATTTTAATTTGATCTGACTTTTGTCACACATGCCTAAGTGCAGCAAATAGGTTTGTTTTGCAAGTACTGCACGCAGATCATAGTCAACAAGGACGTGCAGAGCACAGGGTGCTTAGACAGGGTGAGGCATTCAGGTTACATTGCACAGGAAGTGCACAAGGCCAGATCAACATTATAAGACCTACATTATTTGAAGTTAGAGAGCCTGTTCATCAGTCAACTCATAGTAGACACGATCCTACGATTACAGGATAATCCCTTGTGTGCCTCAAAGATGCTTTGGAGCATAGCAGGTTGAGAAGCGACCTTATAGAAGCTCATAAAATAACGCGAGCTACGGATAGAGCTGGTGGTAATTCTCTTTTCCCTAGGGTGGGGGATTTCAAGACTAGGGGGCACATTTTTAAGATGAGAGGAGAGAGATTTAAAAAAAAGACACGAGGGGAAAATTTTTTACACACGGAGTGGTTCGGAGTGGAATGAACTTCCTGAGGAAGTGGAGGACGCAGATGCAATTACAACGTTTAAAAGCCATTAGGAGAAGTACATGAATAGGAAAGGTTTGGATGGATGGGGTCAGGAGCAGGCAGGTGGGACTAGTATAGTTTGGGATTGAGTTCAGCATGTACTGGTTGGTCGGAAGGGTCAGTTTCCATGCTGTATGACTCTATGAAGACAGTTCGGAGGAGCTTTACGAGATCGCTACCTTGGAGATGTCTTGTAAGATAAGTTGTAAAAGTGGTCTAACCAACGCCAGATGCAACATGACCTCCCAACTCTTACACTCAATGCATTGACCAATAAAGGCAAGCCTTCTTCAGCACCCTGCCTACCTGCGACTCTACTTTCAAGGAACTATGAACCTACACTGCAAGGTTTCGTTGTTCGGCAACACTCCCTGGGACCTTACCATTAAGTGTATAAGTTCTGGCTGGCATAGCTGAGTTGGACCGAAGGGTCTGTTTCTATACTGTACAACCCTGTGACTCTAAAATAAGAACATAAGAAACAGGAGCAGGAGTAGGCCATTCATCCCTTCTAGCCTGCCCCAGCATTCAATACGATCATGACTGATCTAACATTCCTCACGTCAACTTTCCTGTCCTTTTCCTGTAACCCATTGAGACCCCTACTGACCATGAATCCATCTATCTCATTCTTAAATACACACAAGGACTCTGTCCCCTCCCCCACAGCTCTCTGTGGCAAGGAGTTCCAAAGACTCAGAGAGAAGAAATTCCTCCTCAGCTCAGTCTTAAATCGGCACCCCTTTATTCTGAGATTATGCCCTCTGGTCCTAGACTCTCCCTTGAGGGGAAACATCCTCTCAGCATTGACCCTGTCAAGCCCCTTAAGGATCCTGTATGTTTCAAATGAGATCTGTTTCTGTCCTTCTAAACACCAGTGAGTAGAGTCCCAGTGTTTACTCATCAGACAATGTTTCCACACCAGGGATCATCCTAGTGAACCCTCTCAAAACTGCCTCCAGTGAAACCACATCTTTCCAAGATGGAGTTACGGAGATCTACAGCACAGAAACTGACCCTTCGGTCCAACCCATCCGTGCTGACCAGATATCTAAATTAATCCAGACCCATTTGCCAGCATTTGGCCTGTATGCCTCTAAATCCTGCCTATTCATGTACCCAGCCTTTTAAATGTTGTCACTGTAGCAGCCTCCACCGCTTCCTCTGGCAGCTCATTCCATACACGCACCACTCTCTGTGTGATAAAGTTGCCCCTCAGGTCGCTTTCCCCCTCTCACCTTAAACCTATGCCCCTCTAGTTTTGGACTCCCCTACCCTGGGGTAAAAGACTTTAGTTATTCACCCTTTCTATGATTTTATAAACCCTTTTAAAGTCACCCTCAGCGTCCAGTACTCCAGGGAAAATAGGCCCAGCCTATTCAGGCTCACTGATAGCTCAAGCCCTCCAGTCCCGGCAACATTCTTGTAACTATTTTCTGCACCCTTGCAAGTTTAACATTTTTCCTATCACAGGGCGACCAGAATTGAATGCAAATTTTCAAGAATGGCCTAACCGATGTCCTGTACAGCCACAGCATGGCACCCCAGCCCCTACGCCCAGTGCACTGACCGATAAAGACAAGGGTGTATCAAACACCTTCTCACTGCCCTGCCTACCTGTGACTCTACTTTCAAGGAACCATGAACCTGCACTCCAATGTTGCTTTGTTCAGCAACCCTCCCTTGGACTTTTCCCATTAAGAGTGTAAAGTCCTGCCCTGGTCTTCCTTTCCAAGTTGCAGCACCTGACATTTATCTAAATTAAACTCTACCTGCTCCTCCTCGGCCCATCCGATCGAGGTCCTGTTGTACTCTGATGTAACTTTCTTCGCTGTCCACTACACCTCCAATTTGGGTGTCATAGAGTCATAACAGCATGGAAACAGACCCTTCAACCCAACCAGTCCCTGCCGACCATAATCCTAAACTAAACTAGTCCCACCTGCCTGCTCCTGGCCCATGTCCCTCCAAACCTTTCCTATTCATGCACTTATCCAAAAGTCTTTAAACATTGTAATTGTACCCGTATCCACCACTCCCTCAGGAAGTTCATTCCACACACAAACCACCCTCTGTGTAAAAGAAATTTGCCCCCTAGTCTTTTTTAAATCTGTCTCCTCTCATTTTAACACTGTGCCCCCTAGTCTTGAAATTCTCCATCCTATTTGTAAACTTACTAACCATTCTTCCTATATTCACACCGTTATAAGTTAGCAATTAAGCTTTTTTCAAGAAAAAAAGAATTGGCAACGGTTAAAAACCTGATGTTTAGTATTCTTTGAAGCAGAATTGGATTGTATCGTTGGGTGGTTTAGTGATATTTTTCAGAATAGCAGGGGCTTTGCTCCCAAACGCACCAACCCAGTGAATTGTGACAGTATTGCTACTAACATAATTCCCAAGGGCCAGCATGAAGCAAGCAGGATGAATGGCTCTCGTCGCCAGGATCTGAACAGCGTTTGGGGTCTCCCGAGTCACCCGGTTCCATCTCCTGTTGAATTTATTGACTGCCTCCACACAGAGTGATCATCGAGCTGGTCTGTCTCCGCTCCCCTGAATACACTCCCCGAAGTTATGCACATTCTCCCTGTGTCTGCATGGGTTTCCACCAGATGCTCCAGTTTCCTCCCACAGCCCCAAGATGTGCAGGTTAGGGGGATTGGCTGTGCTAAATTGCCCGTAATGTTCAGGGATGTGTAAATTAGGTGGGTTTTAGGGGGATGGGTCTGGTGCTGTGAGGGTCGGTGTGAACTTGTAGGGCTGAAGGGCCTGTTTCCACTGGAGGGCTTCTATGATCTTTCTATGATCTAAACAAAGTTCCTGATGTTTCTAGCCCCTGCCCCCTCCCTACCAACCTCCTTCCAACCAGGATCCTAAATTAATCTAGCCCCTTTTGCCAGCATTTGACCCAAATCCTTGTCAACCCTTTCTATTCATGTCCACGACCAGATGCTTTTAAATGTTGTAATTGTACTAGCCTCCACCACTTCCTCTGGCAGCTTGTTCCATATACGCACCTCCCTCTGCATGAAAACGTTGCCCCTTAGGTCCCTTTCCCCTTGTGCCTTAAACCTATGCCCCTCTAGTTTTGGACTCCCCCACCGTGGGGGAGTAAATTCCTTTGCAGTTCACCCTACCCGTACCCTCACGATTTTATAAACCTCTAGCAGGTCATCCCTCAGCCTCTGACGCCTCAGGGAAAATAGGCCCAATGTATTCAGCTTCTCCGTATAGTGTGGTTGACCATGATTAAATACCTGTTTCCCCCCCCGCCACAGAGCAGAAATTGAGATTTATTTATTTTAGATGTATTTAATAAGTTGTCTTTTGAACACTGGTAATGTCGCCATGTTTCAGCACCATCCTGGATTGCGGAATAACTTACCACACAGGTTTTTTAAATGGTGAAGTACTGAATAAGCAAGTGTTAAATTGATACTGCTAAAACCAAGCCAGCTTCAACGTTTCCTGGACTGATTCCCGGGATAGCTGGATTGACAAGTGAGGAAAGACCGGATTGACTGGGCTTATACTCATTTAGGACAGTGAGGGACAGACCTCATCTAAAACCCCAATGGGAGTGGACGGGCTGGTTGTGGGAAGAATGTCCTCGATGCTGGGGAAGTCCAGAACTAGGCTAAGAGCTAGGCCGTTCAGGACTGAGGTGAGGAAGAGTTTCCTCACTTGAGAGAGTTGTGAATCTGTGGACATCCATAGAAAGCTTTCAGGGCGAGGCTGTTGAGATATATTCAAGAGGGAGCCAGACCTGGCTCTTGCGACTAAAGGGATCAAGAGGTATGGGAGTGGGATACTGAAATTAGCCCTGGTCACGTTGAATGGCCATGCAGGCTCGAAGAATCCAAATGGCCTATCCCGGACCTATTTCTTGTATCTTTAAGTTCTCTGTATCTTTAAGGCATCATCCTTGGGGCCCAGGAATGTGTTGATTTTCCACCGCTTCACTGGCGCCTCCGAGACAGGCCCCCGTGTCTCATCCGACGCTGGACACTGGCCGTTGGTGGGGGGGGGGTGGTCTCACCTTGTTTACCAATGTCGCCACCCAAGATGGAGTGGGGACAGAGATCCATGGGGACCCCCCCCCAACTGGACGAGGCCCCAGGGTGGCCAAAACTGGGAAAAAAAGAACGCCATCGAGCTGGAAAGACAACGACGGAACTGTGTGGATGTGGCACGACCCATCGCGAGAGCCGTCAGCAGTCAAGCCCCACGCTTAGGAGCCAAGCCACAGCCCTCACCTCATAGGGTCTCCACTCAGTTCCCTCCCCAGGGAACTAGCCCCAGTTGCCTGAATTTGGCCTATACCCATTCCCTACTCATGTACTCATCCAAATGGCTTCTAGTTGTCACTTCCTCTGGAAATTCATTCCACACACAAACTACCTTCTGTGTGAAAAAGTTGCCCCTCGGGTCCCTGTTAAATCTTTCTCCAGTCACCTTAAAAATATGCCCTCCAGTTTTGAACACCCCTACTGTAGGGATAAAGACCTTTGCTGCGCACCTTATCTATGCCCGGCCTCATGATTTTACGAACCTCTATAAGGTCACCCCTCAACCTCCAACACTCCAGGAAACAAAGTCCCAGCCTCTCCTTACAACTTGAATCCTTGATTCCCGGCCACAGCTGGTAAGTCTTTTCCGAACCTGCTCCAATTCATATTATAACAGGGAGACCTCAACTGCACACAGTGCTCCAGAAGAGGCCTCACCAACATCCTGTATGACCTCGACACGGACCTCGACACGACGTCCCAAATCCTATACTGAGAGATCTGAGAAATGAGGGCAAGTGTGCCAAAGGCCTTCTTTGTCTCCCCAACCGTCTACATATGACCGAGCCCCTCGGTCTGTCTGTTCTACAACACTACTCAGGGCCCTACCATTGACTGTGCGAGCCCTGCCCTTGTTTGTTTTACCAAAATGCAAAGCCTCGCATTCATCCGAATTAAACTCCATCTGCCCCTCCTTGGCCCTTTGGTCCCAATTGGTCAAGATCCCTTTGTAATTTTAGAGAAGTTTCTTCACTGTCCACTCTGCCGCCAATTAAATACTGTGTCGCTCAGGTATAACTGGGTGGGGGGAGAGGGGAGAGGTGTGTCGGAGGGTAAGTGGTCTCCCGGGGACTCTTACCAGGAAGACACACGACGCGCAGAGAGAAAAAAGTAGACAAAGTTGTCAGAAAAATAATTTATTTATTCCCATCCTGGGGAAGGGAAGTCCATAAAAATATAACTCTTATAGCATTTCAAAATGGCCGAAGGCCAGCATTGGTCGGGGGAGGCGTCATGAGGAGGAACGCGGGCAATTTGATCAGACGACTAGGGGTGGGGGTTAGAATGTGGCCTGTAGGACCCTAAACCCCCCCCACCCCAGCCCAGCTTAGGGCTGGTCTTTGCCACTTTGATCACTCGGTTTGCGTTGGAAACGTCCCTGCGTCATGAACTTGTGGAAGAGGAAGGCTTTGGAGAACATGTCTTGGTGGATCTCTGTGTAGACGTCATCTGCTATTTCCTCCGCCTGCCCACTGGCCCACCCCTCTCTGCCCCTCGCTGACTGGGACGAGCCTGAGGCCTGGCTACCATCCTCCACTTCTGTCACAGACCGGGCCACAGGTCTTGCCGGCCTCCTGGAGACAGCCCCGATGCTGTTCAACACGTCTAGGCCCAGCAAGACGCCAGGTGCCCCAGGCTCCTCCTCGTCCTCCCCGAGCCGGGCCATCTGAGCCTCAGGATCGACATCGCCCTCCACGTCGGACGGGCTCCCCTCCGGCGTGTAAAAGCCCTCATGGCCAAAGTCCTCGCTCAGATGCGGGGAGGAGGCGCAGAAAGCATGGCAGGAGCCACCATCTTGGGAGTTGGCCAATAGGTCACTGGAGCTGCCATCTTGGCACTCCGCCATCATTTCAACAGGGCCGCCGCCTGGAGGATCCGCCATCATGTGGACCAGGCCGCCATCTTGGGCATCTGACGACAGGGCGCTGCAGCCACCATTTTGTCTGTCCGCCATCGTTTCAGTGTGGCTGCCATCTTGCGTGCCCATCACCATGTCAATAGGTTCACTATCCTGGGTGCCCAATGGCAGGTCGCTGCGGCCGCCACCTTGTGCGCCCACCGTCGTGTCAAAATGGCTGCCATCTTGGGCGTCTAACAACAAATCGCTGCAGCCGCCATCTTGGACATCCGACAATAGATCGCTGCAGCTGCCATCTCTGGTGTCCAGCACGGCATCAGCGGTACCGGCAGTCCGCTCCTCCCCCTCAGCCGTCATCGGGTACAGGACTCTGAGGGGATCCAACAGCGGGCGACGGAGGAACCGTGGGTCGGGACATGGACTGGCAATGCCAGAATCATCGTCAGCAACGGTCAGGAAGGCAGAGGCCTGGCACCCGAGGCCGAAAGGCAGCACGGATGGGGAGGGGAAGGAGGTGGACGCTGCGCCAGGTGTCCGTGAGGGGCACGGGGACCTCCGTTTCCAGGTCGGGCCTTGAGCTGTTGTGCTCGGGTTGACAGTCGCACGTCCCAAGGTTGCTACCTTGCAGAGCGTTGTGGGGGGAGCCATCCGGTCGAGGGGAGCCGGGCCCCTGTCCAGCACGGTGGGAATCCCCGCAGCGAGCATGGCCTTCGAAAGGATGCCAACCCTCGCTCCTCCCCTGGGCTCCCACTCCTGTTCGGCCAGTGGCTGACTTGGCACCTGTGACAACGAGGCCGAGAGAGATCCTGTTTCCCACGGCGGTGTCGGGACTCCTGGGGACACAGAGAGAGAGAGAGAGAGAGAGAGCGAGAAAGAACAAGAACAAGAAGAGTTCTCCACGAGTCTCGCGCACAAGAAACAAAAGGCTTACCATTTGCCCACGTGATAGCAAGGAGATAGCAAGGGATATGTAGGAAGTTGGGAGTGGGGAGTGCGAGGGATGAGAAAATGATGCAGGTCAGCTATGGTCAGGTTAGTGTTAGAGCAGAATGGCCTCCCCCAGGATCAATGTAACAGGGGGCTGATTGGCCTCCTGATCCTGTGTAACACATTTGAGGAATGGGGCCGAATGGCCTCCTATTCCTGTGTCACAGGCTCGAGGAGGTGGGTGCTGAATGGCCTCCTGTCCCTATGTGTCAGTTCCTGTCATCTCCACTCAAGGTGACATTGTGTCAGCTCTCCTCACGCTGCCCCAGTCTACCCCAAACCTTTCATTGTTACATAGACATCAATTAGTTGCTCCAGCGTCCCCTCAGCCTACTCCAATGTGCATTTCTGGGATCTTTCTTGTTGCTTTTCCCTGCATCCCCCTCCCTGTTTTGAGATCCTGCTTGTCACACGGAGATGGGAATTGCTGGTTCTGTGCACACGTGTGTGTGTATGTCTGTGCATGTGAGAGAGAGAGAGAGAATGTGCCTGTGCGTGTGTGTGTGGGAGAGAGTGGGAGAAAGAGAAAATGTGTGTGTGCACCAATATATGTATGTGCGTGTGTGAGAGAGGGAGCGAGAATGTGCGTGTTTGTGAGTGTGTGTTGAGACCCATGCCACAGTGCTACTCTAATTCCTTTTTCTGGTTCCCCACAGCAGCGCAGTGGCTAAGTGGTTAGCACCCTTGGGTGACTCTGTGTGGAGTTTGCACGTTCTCCCAGTGTCTGGATAAGTTTCCACCGGGTTCTCCTGTTTCCTCCCTCAGTCCAAAGATGTGTGGGTTAGGGTGGGATTGGCCGTGCTAAATTGTCCCATAGTGCCCAGGGACGTGCAGGTTAGGGTGGGATTGACCATGCTAAATTGTCCCGTAGTGCCCAGGGGTGTGCGGGTTAGGGTGGGATTGGCCGTGCTAAATTGTCCCGTAGTGCCCAGGGATGTGCAGGTTAGGGTGGGATTGGCCGTGCTAAATTGTCCCATAGTGCCCAGGGACGTGCAGGTGAAGGTGGATTGGCCGTGCTAAATTGTCCTGTAGTGCCCAGGAATGTGCAGATTAGCGTGGATTGGTCATGCTAAATTGTCCCGTAGTAACGATCTGGATCTCGGTGTGCAGGGTGCAAGCTCAAAGTCTGCAGATGGCACTAAACTTTTGAGAAATTGCAAACAGTGTGAAACTCCGAAAGGACCATTGACAAGTTAGGTGGCAGGTGAGGCCTCCATTGGGAGAAGATTGAGAGACAACATAAAGTTTGATTCAAGGCAAAGGGGATGCAAGAGTAGGGAGACCTTATTGAGACCTGCACAGACCACTGAACGTGGTAGGAGAGATGGAAGGAGCAAGTGATAGGTAATGTAAAACTTGGACTTAATATGAATTGTGAAGGAGGGGTAGTGTAGAACTTCAAAATGACATAATCAAGATTGTGGAATGAGACAAGTGACAGATGAAATTTAATGAAGAGAAGGGTGAAGTGATTCATCCCAGTTGGAAGAATGCAGAAAGACCATAAACAATATTGGGTTCAATTCTAAAGAAAGGCCAGGAGCAGAAGGATCTGAATGTAAATTTGTACGCATCATTTAAGGTTGAGAGAACCATTGCTAAAATATACATCTGGGCCCTATTCCTAGTACAAAAATGAAGGTGTTAGATAGGGTGGATAGAGAGAGCCTTTTTCCTAGGATGGTGACGGCGAGCATGAGGGGGCATAGCTTTAAATTGAGGGGTGAAAGATATAGGACAGATGTCAGAGGTAGTTTCTTTACTCAGAGAGTAGTAAGGGTATGGAACACTTTGCCTGCGACGGTAGTAGATTCGCCAACTTTAAGTACATTTAAGTTGTCATTGGACAAGCATATGGATGTATATGGAATAGTGTAGGTTAGATGGACTTCAGATTGGTATGATAGGTCGGCACAACATCGAGGGCCAAAGGGCCTGTACTGTGCTGTAATGTTCTATGTTCTATATGCCCAGGGATGTGCTGTTTAGGGTGGGATTGGCTGTGCTAAATTGTCCCGTGGTGCCCAGGGATGTGTGGATTAGTGATAATGGGAACTGCAGATGCTGGAGAATCCAAGATAATAAAGTGTGAAGCTGGGTTAGGGTGGGATTGGCCATGCTAAATTGTCCCGTAGTGCTCAGGGATGTGTGGGTTAGGCTGGGTTGGCCGTGCTAAATTGTTCCGTAATGCCCAGGGATGTGCAGGTTAGGGTGGATTGGCCGTGCTAAATTGTCCCGTAGTGCCCAGGGATGTGCGGGTTCGGGTGGATTGGCCGTGCTAAATAGCCCCGTATGCCCAGGGATATGCAGGCCAGGGTCAATTGGCCGTGCTAAATTGTCCCGTAGTGCCCAGGGATGTTGAGGTTAGCCATGGGAAATGCAAGGTTACTGGGATAAGGTAGGGAGCTGAGCCTGGATGGGAGAGTTGGTGCGCAACGTTGGGGTGGAGTGGCCTCTTGCTGCACTGTAGGGATTCTGCGTTATAGATGGTAATCCTCTAGCTGTTGATAGTTGGTAGATTCGAGTGATGACAACACCATTGAGCATCAAAGGAGCAATGGTTAGATTCCTGGGGCATTGGAGGCTGGGGGGTGACTTTATAGATTCGTAAAATCATGAGGGTCATGAACAGAGTGAATAGCCAAGGTCTTTTTCCCCAGTGTAGGGGAAGGACATAGTTTTACGGTGAAAGGAGGCAAGATTTAAAGTGGCAACTTTTTCATGCAGAGGTTGGTGCGTGTATCGAACGAGTTGCCGGAGGAAGTGGTGGGGGCTGGTACAGTTACAACATTGAAAAGGCATCTGGATGGGGACGTGGATAGGAAAAATTTAGAGGGATACGGGCCAAATGCTGGCAAACGGGACTAAATTAATTTAGGATATCTGGCCGGCACAGGCTGGTTGGACCTGCGTGCTTCCCTACTACCACACAATTCCAAGCATTGCATTCTGGACCGCAAGTACGCACTGAGAGACAACAATTCCGCACTCCCCTCTCCCCCCCAACTCACATTTTCTCATGTTGGAAATTACCTCATGCCCCTGCCCTCAGTCCTTTCTTGCCCTGCCGCTCAGTCAAGTGCAGCCCCTTCTGTGCTGTATGTCTCTACAAATTGGGCAGGACATCGACTTGATCAAGACTCATCAGATCCTGAGGGGATATCTTGATAGAAGGGGGTGGATGTCGACAGACGTTCCTCTGGTAGTGGAATATGGGTGCGGTCTCCATTTGTAAACCAGGAGTCCCCCGTTTAAAACAATATATGACCTCTTGGGATGGTCTTGAGTCTCAGGAGCTCTCTTCCTGGGAAAGGAGTTTGGCGGTGGGAGCAAACTCTGAATCATTTTCGACGAGAGAGGACTGGATTCGTGTTTCGGGAGGGGTAGTGAGAGGAGGGGGGAGATGGTGAATGGCTGCTGAGATGGGGAGGTGCTGGTAAATTGTAGATCAGAGGCAACGGTCCACAATCAACCTAGGTGCTGTAGAACTCCAGAGGGTGTGCATGACCTGTGCCTGGGCTAAAATGGAGGCAGAGGGAGATGTGTGGGGCGCCTGGGTGTGAAGTAATTTCCAACACGAGAAAACGTGAGTTGCTTTGGGAGGGAGTGCTGAAATGTTGTCTTTCAGTGAGTACTCGGGGATGAACTGCGATGCTTGGTATGGTGGTAAGGGAGGAAGGCAGGTACAGTCAAGGCATTGAGGGGCATTGGGATGGCATTTTGCAGGAGTAGGTGGGCACAGAGGCCCCTTGCACGTTGGGCAGACTGGGGCAGCCCACGTACCCCCTTGAAGGTCTCTGGGGATCTAGCAGCGAATCTAGAATCTACTCAGTGCCGTGCCCCCAAAACCAATCCACCCACCCCCATCACCCACAAATCTCCACCTCCCTTTCACTTGTAAGGCCCCCTCTGTGGAAGAGAATTCCACAGGTTCTCACCCACCCCACCAAGCAAAGACGTTTTTCCTCATCTCAGTCCGAGAAGGCCCACCCTGGGTTCTGAGACTGTGGCCGCTTGTTCCAGACTAGCCCCCTCTCCCCACCAATGTCCCTCCCAAACAAAGCCCTCCACCCAACAAGCAGACAACACCCACCCTCCACCCTCTTGTGGATGATCAGGAGGGGTGTGTGTGCGCGTCTGTGAGAGTAGTGTGTGTGTGAGTAGTGTGTGTGTATCTGTGTGTGTGAGTAGTGTGCGTGTGTGAGAGTTGTGTGCATGTGTGTGAGTAGTGTGTGTGTGCGTGTGTGAGAGTTGTGTGTGTGTGAGTAGTGTGTGTATCTGTGTGTGTGTGTGTGTGTGTGTTACATGCCACCCCCGTTACCGAGCAGCCGGGGCTTGCTTCTGTTCGGTGACACTCACCGAAGCCGGTGGTGTGGGGCCCGGCAGGCTCATCAGCCAGCAGGAGGTGCCAGAGGCGTCCACCCCCTCCCTTGCTGGGGTTATCCTCTCTCAGAAGGCGGGCCAGGAGCCCGCTGGAGGAGTCACGGCCCCCCGGGGGCTTGGTCAACTCCTGGATCTGCCTTAGCACCCGCCGCCCCTTGTCGTAGAGCAGGTGGGCATTGCGGGGGGCAGGTGAGCTCCAGCCTGGCGATCCCACATCGGCGATGGCCCCCACATTAGGTCGCAGCCCCGGCTGGGGAAAGGCGCCCTCGGCTTGCAACAGGGAGGAGAGAGGCTCCAAGGCCTGGGAATCGTCCGGACGCTTGCGTTCCTTCTCAGCCGGCTGACCCTCCTCTTTGGAGAAACAGAGGAATAGATTAAGGGCAGGAACAAGATATCGAATCAATCGCTCTGTGCTCCTCATTGAAAGGGTGCTAGCATTGCCAAAATCTTGCATTTCTGTGCCAGCTCTCTTCAGGACCATCCGCAAGAGTGCCAATTTATTCACTGGCATGCCAGCATTTATTGCCCATCCCTATTTGCCCCCTTGCCTCTTTGAAGCACCGCAGTTAGGGAGACCCACATCAGGGAGGAATTCTGGGATTTTGACCCAGGGACACCAAGACATTTTCAAGTCAGGATGGGGAGTGGCTCGGAGGGGAGCTTGCAGAGGGTGGTGTTCCCATGTATCTGCTGTCCTAGCCCTTCGAGATGGATGTAGTCGTGGGTTTGGAAAGTGCTGCCTGAGGATCTTTGGTGAATTTCTGCAGTGCGTCTCGTAGATAGTACACACTGCTGCTACTGAGCGTCGGTGGTGGAGGGAGTGGGAAGTTTGTGGATGTGGTGCCATTCAAGCAGGGTGGGGGGGTGACGCTGCTTTGTCCTGAAGAGCTCGTTGAATGTTGTCAAAGCCGCACCCACCCAGGCACATGGGGAGTATTCCATTGCCCTCCTGACTTGTGCCTTGTTGATGGTGGGACAGGCTTTGGGGGGAGTCAAGTGGTGAGTTACTTACTGCAGGATTCCCAGCCTCTGACCTGTTCTTGTAATCATTATGTTTCTGCAGTGAACCCAGTTGAGTTTCTGGTCAGTGGAAGCCCCTGGAATGTTAATAGTGCAGTTGTGGGGATCCAGTGATGGTAACATCATTGAATATCAAGGGTTAGATGATAGATTCTCTCTCATTGGAAATGGTAACCCCCATGATTTTGACAGTGGGGTTGGGATTCAGTGATGGTAACACCATTCATTGTCAAGGATTGGGTGGTAGATTCTCTCTCATTGGAAACGGTAACCCCCAGGATTTTGATAGTGGGGTTGGGATTCAGTGATGGTAACACCATTTAACGTCAAGGGTTAGATGGCTAGATTCTCTCTCTGGTTGGAGATGGGCATGCGTTGGCACGAATGCCCCCTGTCAGCCCCAGCCTGGATACAGTTCAGATCTTGTTGCATTTCGGACGGTTGTGACGATTTCTACCTCTGGAGACAAAAGGGTAGCTGAGATTTGCCAGACCCCTTCCACACTGGAGCTCAGCAAGGACAACACATCAGTGGAGTTCCCTACTGATGAGATTGGTTGCTGTCGGTCCCCACCACGCAACTGAGTGATGCCGTGTAAAGTTGAGGGTAAAGTTTCAGGCACATGTAGGCTGTACTGAGGAAAGACTGGACCCCACATTCACCAAACGTCTGCAGGACGGTGTGGCCTGGCTGTTGGACAACATGTGCTGGACAGTCCTCACTGCACCCGTGTGACCACCAGACCGACCAATGGAAGGCAACTGAACTCTTCAACTGGCTCAGTTAGGCTCCCACATCCTCATGACCATTGCTTAGCTCAGCCCCCAAAACTTTTGGCTCTCCAGCGCTCACACATGGCTGCAGATATTTGGGGGGGGGTTTGGAGTTTGTCAGGAATGCCTGGCCGAGTTCCAAATCTCGGTCAGCGCAGCAGCAGCGAGCACTGTCCACAAGCCCCTTCCGACAGCCCTCGGAGGTGAATCAGGAGCGAGACGTGGCCTGGCAAGTCATTAGGTTTGGAGAGGAATGCGTGTTTCGTATTTTTGGATTCAGAAGGGCTTTTCCACACAACCAAACAGCGTTCCCATTGCCAAATGTTGGTGACTTTATTCCTCCGACTGCTCACCACCACTGTCCGTGGACTCAATTAGATAGTTGCATGCAAAGACCATCAGGTGTAATTCAAGCCATCGAGAGAGAGAAAGAGAGGGGTAAGGATAGAGAGAAGGTGCTAAATCAAAATGGAGTTGGAGTGTGAAATAAAAACACTGTATCCCCCCACCTTGCCCCATTGTCCCTAATGGAAGGCATGTATTTTCAAAAAGCTCAATCATTAAGGAGAGACAGAGAGGTCACAGGCATAGGGGCGGATGTAGGGCCTGGAAGAGGTGACAGAGACGGGGAGGGGGTGTAGGGAGCTGGAGGAGGTGACAGAGATCAGGAGGGGGTGAAGGGGGCTGGAGGAGGTGACAGATCGGGAGGGGGTGTAGGGGGCTGGAGGAGGTGACAGATCAGGAGGGGGTGTAGGGGGCTGGGGGAGGTGACAGAGATCGGGAGGGGGTGTAGGGGGCTGAGGGAGGTGACAGAGATCGGGAGGGGGTGTAGGGGGCTGGGGGAGGTGACAGAGATCGGGAGGGAGTGTAGGGGGCTGGAGGAGGTGACAGAGATCGGGAGGGGGTGTAGGGGGCTGGAGGAGGTGACATCAGGAGGGGGTGTAGGGGGCTGGGGGAGGTGACAGAGATCAGGAGGGGGTGTAGGGGGCTGGAGGAGGTGACAGAGATCAGGAGGGGGCGTGGGGGCTGGAAGAGGTGACAGAGATCAGGAGGGGGTGTAGGGGGCTGGAGGAGGTGACAGAGATCGGGAGGGGGTGTAGGGGGCTGGGGGAGGTGACAGAGATCGGGAGGGGGTGTAGGGGGCTGGAGGAGGTGACAGAGATCAGGAGGGGGCGTGGGGGCTGGAGGAGGTGACTGAGATCGGGAGTGGGTGTAGGGGGCTGGAGGAGGTGACAGAGATCGGGAGGGGGTGTAGGGGGCTGGAGGAGGTGACAGAGATTGGGAGTGGGTGTAGGGGGCTGGAGGGGGTGACAGAGATTGGGAGGGGGTGTAGGGAGCTGGAGGGGGTGTAGAGGGCTGATGGAGGTGACAGAGATCGGGAGGGGGTGTAGGGGGCTGATGGAGGTGACAGAGATTGGGAGGGGGTGTAGGGGGCTGGAGGAGGTGACAGAGATTGGGAGGGGTGTAGGGGGTTGAAGGTAGTGACAGATCGGGAGGCTGTCGGGGGCTCGAGGAAGTGACAGATCGGGAGGGGGTGTAGGGGGCTGGAGGAGGTGGCAGAGATTGGGAGGGGGTGTAGGGGGCTGGAGGAGGTGACAGAGATAGGGAGAGGGTGTAGGGGGATGGAGGGGGTGACAGAGATAGGGAGAGGGTGGAGGGGGTGGCAGAGATAGGGAGGCGTGTAGGGGGCTGGAGGAGGTGACAGAGATAGGGAGGGGGTGTAGGGGGCTGGAGGGAGTGACAGAGATTGGGAGGGGGTGTAGGGGGCTGGAGGAGGTGACAGATCGGGAGGGGTGTAGGGGGCTGAAGGAGGTGACAGATCGGGAGGGGGTGTCGGGGGCTCCATGAGGTGACAGATCGGGAGGGGGTGTAGGGGGCTGGAGGAGGTGACAGAGATAGGGAGGGGTGTAGGGGACTGGAGGAGGTGACAGAGATAGGGAGGGAGTGTAGGGGGCTGGAGGAGGTGACAGAGATCGGGAGGGGGCTGGAGGGAGTGACAGATTGGGAGGGGGTGTAGGGGGCTGGAGGAGGTGACAGAGATCAGGAGGGGTGTAGGGGGCTGAAGGAGGTGACAGAGATCAGGAGGGGGTGTAGGGGGCTGGGGGAGGTGACAGAGATCAGGAGGGGGTGTAGGGGGCTGGGGGAGGTGACAGAGATCGGGAGGGGGTGTAGGGGGCTGGAGGAGGTGACAGAGATCAGGAGGGGGCGTGGGGGCTGGAGGAGGTGACAGAGATCGGGAGTGGGTGTAGGGGGCTGGAGGAGGTGACAGAGATCGGGAGGGGGTGTAGGGGGCTGGAGGGGGTGACAGAGATAGGGAGAGGGTGGAGGGGGTGACAGATATCGGGAGGGAGTGTAGGGGGCTGGAGGAGGTGACAGAGATCGGGAGGGGGTGTAGGGGGCTGGAGGAGGTGACAGAGATCGGGAGGGAGTGTAGGGGGCTGGAGGGGGTGACGGAGATAGGGAGGGGGTGTAGGGGGCTGGAGGAGGTGAGAGATAGGGAGGGAGTGTAGGGGGCTGGAGGGGGTGACGGAGATAGGGAGGGGGTGTAGGGGGATGGAGTGGGTGACAGAGATAGTGGGGATGGCGGATGTGACAGAGATGGGGAGGTGGTGTAGGGAGCCGGAGGAGGTGACAGAGATAGGTAGGGGGCTGGGGGAGGTGACAGAGATAGGGAGGGGGTGTAGGGGGCTGGTGGAGGTGACATCGGGTGGGGGTGTAGGGGGCTAGAGGAGGTGACAGATAGGGAGGGGGTGTAGGGGGCTGGAGGAGGTGACAGAGATAGGGAGGGGGTGTAGGGGGCTGGAGGAGGTGACAGATAGGGAGGGGGTGTAGGGGGCTGGAGGAGGTGACAGAGATAGGGAGGGGGTGTAGGGGGTTGGAGGAGGTGACAGAGATAAGGAGGAAAGTAGGGCCTGGTGATTTTCAGCAGCATTTCCTCTTTATGACATTCATGTAATTCTTTCCTGCATTCCCCATGAGTCATCTCTAAGGTGTGGTGCCTTGCATAGCTCCCTTTCTCACTCTCGAGGTGGTCTATCCAGAGGCTGGTGCAGATGAACATAACCATGGCACACCCTCTAGTTATGCCGAGGTCTAGAGTACAATAGCTCAGAAAGGTGGGGCTCTGACAGGTGTGTGTGCACGGCGTTCATGTCTTTTGAACCTTTCTTTGGCCAGATTTACCCTGTGTCAACAACTCAACGTGGCACATCCTTCCCCAAATCCTGTTTCATTCAGGTGTTGCATTCTTGTGGGAACTGCTGGGTGAAGTGTGTCAGTGCGATATTGCCTCACTGTTAACCCATGAAAGCAGAGCCTACTCTCCTGGACTGGTAACAAGTTCCTGTATTCCATTCATTTGGTCACACTTTATTCTCCAAAGTGGGAAAGGCTTCGGAAATCCGAAGCGCAAAGTGGCTTGGGTGCTCTAATTCAAGGTTCTGTTCACGTTAATGCGCTGGTTCAGTTGGCAGTTAGTTAAGAAGGCAAATGCCACATTGGCATTTGTTTTCAGAGGGGCCAGAATACAAGAACAGAAGGCTACAGTTGGAAGGCCATATCTGGAACATGGTTAGCAGTTTCAGGCCCTGTAGCTAAGCCAGCCTTGGAGGGGAGCCCAGAGCAGTTTCAGGAGAACGATTCCTGGATTGAAGCTCTTGTCTTGTGAGGACTGTGGGCCTGTACTTGATGGAGTTTAGCAGGATGTTGGTGGGGGGTGTGGCACGTTGGTGAGTTGATGGAATCTGATTGAAACTCACAGAACACTGAGAGGCCTGGATAAAGCGGGCATGGAGAAGATGTTTCTCACCAGCCAGAGAGACTAGGAACTGAGGACACAGCCTCAAAGTAAATGGGCATCCCTTTCAAACCAACCTGTCGGCGAATTTCTTCAGGCAGAGGGGCAGTGGATCTGGGGAACTTATTGTTGCAGAGGGCTGTGGAGGCCAGGTCACTGAGATGGAGATGGATGGGTTCTTGATTAGTAAGGGGATCAAGGTTACGGGGAGATGGCACGAGAATGGAGTCTTGAAACATATTAGCCATGAACAAATGGTGGGGCAGACTTAATGCGTCGAAAGGCCTAATTCTGTTCTTGAAGACCTATTGTCTCTGCCAACTTTACAGGCAGTGAGTTCCAGATCCCCACCACTTCTGGGTGAAAATAAAAGCTCTCCCCTCAGTCCAAGCCTCCTGCTCCTTATCTTTAATACTCAGAAGATCTCCCTAACTACCTGATCCCCCTCAGAATTTTCCATCAAGTCCCCTCCCTCAGCCTTCACCTCTCTAAGGCAAGCAACCCCAGCCTGTCCAGCCTGGCTTTGTCGCTGAGTCGTTCCATCACAGGCAACGTTCTGCAGCCTTTCCACTACAATCACACCCTTCCTGTCTTCTGGGAGACCAGAACTGCACACAGTCCTCCCAGCTGTAGCCTCACTAACATTGCAGATCCGTAATAAATTTCCCGCTCTTGCATTCAGTGCCTCAGAGTTTGACACGCTTGCCTTCATCACTCAGACCCTTTGAGTGCAGGAGCTGGGGACGTCACGTCGAGGTTGTACAGGGACGTTGGTGAGGGCCTCTTCAGGAGCACTGTGCCCCAGCTCTGGTCGCGCCCCCCCCCCCCCCCACCCCGTTATAGGAAGGGTATTATTAAACTGGAGAGGGTTCGGGAGAGATTTAACAGGATGTGGCCGGGAATGGAGGGTTTGAATTATAATGAGAGGCTGGAACTTTTTCTCATTGGAGCGTAGGAGGTGACCTTATCAAGATTTATAAAACCATGAGGGTACTTCTCTGATGAAGGGTCTAGGCCCAAAATGTCAGCTTTTGTGCTCCTGAGATGCTGCTTGGCCTGCTGTGTTCATCCAGCTTCACACTTTATTATCCAGGGTACATAGCTAAGGTCTTTTCCCTCAGGGTAGGGGAGTTCAAAACTAGGGGGCATATTTTTAAGGTGAGAGGAAAAAGATTTAAAAAGGACATGTGTCTACCTGTCCAGCTTTGAGAATCTACAGGCATGCACAACCAAAGGTCCCTCTGATCCTAGGGCCCAGTGTTGATCGTCCTCCCAAAACACATCACTTCGCACTTGTCAGATTTAAACACCTATCTGCTGCTGTCATAGAGATATACAGCATGGTCCAACCCATCCGTGCTGACCAGAATCCTAAATTAATCTAATCCCATTTGGCCTATTCACGTACCCATCCAGATGCCTTTTAAATGTGGTCACTGTACCAGCCCCCACCCACTTTGTCTGGCAGCTCATCCCATACACCTCTGCAGAGGCAATGGCCTAGTGGTATTATCACTGGACTGTTAACCCAGACGCCCAGACACATTCTGGGGACCCACCACGGATGGTGAAATTTGAATTCAATAAATATCTGGAATTAAGAGCCTAATGATGACCGTAAATCCATTGTCAATTGTCAGAAAAACCCATCTGGTTCACTAATGTCCTTTAAGGAAGGAAGCTACCATCCTTACTCGGTCTGGCCGACATGTGACTCCAGACACTCAGCAATGTGGTTGACTCTGGGCAAATAGGGGTGGGCAATAAATGCTGCCTGGCCCGTGATGACATCATTCCATTAACGAATAAAAAATACATACGCCAACGTCTGCGTGAAAATGTTGCCCCTTAGATCCCTTTCCCCTATCAAACCTATGCCCCTCTAGTTTTGGACTCCCTACCATGGGGGCAGAAAGACCTCGTCTATTCACCCTATCCATGTCCCTCATGTAAACCTGTATATCCCACTGCTGCCAACTGTTAGGGGCGACACAGTGGCTCAGTGGTTTAGCAGGGACTCGGGTTTGCTTCCAACCTCGGGCGACTGTCTGTGTGGAGTTTGCACGTTCTCCCCGTGTCTGTGTGGGTTTCTTCCCACAGTCCACAGATGTGCAGGCTAGGTGGATTGATCATAGTGCCTGGGGATATTTAGGTTGGGTGGGTTAGACATGGGAAATTAGGGGTAGGATTATGGGTCTGGGTGGGATGCTGTTCAGAGGGGTGGTGTGGACTTGTTGGGCTGAATGGCCTGTTTCCATACTGTAGGGATTCTATGATAAGGTCACCCCTCAGGTTCCAATGCTCCAGGGAAAATAGCCCCCAGACTAATCAGCCTCTCCCTATTCCGTACACCTTACACCTTCCAACCCTGGCAAAATCTTATCTGAATCCTTATAGTCTCACAACATCCTTCCCACAGTTGAATAGAGTTGAACACAGTATTCCAAAATTGGCCAATACATGACCTACAACTCAATTCACCGACCGATAAAGGCGAGCATCCCAAACACCTTCTTCACCGCCCTGTCGACCTGCAACTCCACTTTCAAGGAACTATGTACCTGCTCCCCAAGGCCTCTCTGTTCAGCAACACTCCTTACCACAAGTCTTGCCCTGGTTTGCCTTTCCCAAAATGCAGCATCTCAAATTTATCGAAATGAAACTCCATCTGCCACACATAAGCCCATTTGATCAAGGTCTGTTGTAGTCTGAAGTAACCTTCTTTGCTGTTCTGGTAATCTGTCCAGCCTAGCTACATCCAGTTACAGTCTTGACATTTTCCTCTGCAACCTCACTGAACTAACCCCCCTACTTTTGCATCTGGATCACAGGATGAAGAGAGGTACAAAATCAAAACACACCCCCCCACATTGCTCATTCTAGGCCAGTGTGACGTTCCGAGGTGCCAAACACACCCCCCCCACATTGCTCATTCTAGGCCAGTGTGACGTTCCGAGGTGCCAACTTTGCAAGGGTCAAATGGGCATTCTCGATAGAAATCCCATCTCACACACGCTAGTCCGGCTCATCAAAAAATGAGCCGCAGATGTTGGAAATCAGCAACAAAATGGAGGCTTGCTGGAAAACCGGAGCAGGTCTGGCAGCATCTGTGGAGAGAAAATGGTTTTGGGTCCAGCGACCCTCCTTCAGAATCGGTGGTGGTTGGTTTCTATGTGGAAGGCAGGGTGGGTGGAGGGGACCAAGAATAAATGATAGGCGGGGATAGAGCCCAAAGAGAGAGAAGGACAGTTGGACAGACAGAAGAGTGGATAATGGTCAGCCTGGGAGCATAAATAGCTACTAACAGGGTACAATTGGTGGCTAACATTGGGTTGTGTGTAACAGCAGACCTTGTGATAACAAGGCTTCGTATGTGTGTATTTGATTAGATTAGATTAGATTCCCTACAGTGTGGAAACAGGCCCTTTGGCCCAACAAGTCCACACAGCCCCTTGAAGCATCCCACCCAGACCCATCCCCCTATAACCCACACACCCCTGAACACTATGGGCAATTTAGCATGGCCAATCCACCTAGCCTGCACATTTCTGGACTGTGGGAGGAAACCGGAGCACCTGGAGGAAACCCACGCAGACACGGGGAGAATGTGCAAACTCCACACAGACAGTCACCCGAGGCTGGAATCGAACCCGAGTCCCTGGTGCTGTGAGGCTGCAGTGCTAACCACTGAGCCACCATGCGTGTATGTGGACGGGTGTTGGGGTTAGAACACAGGAGGAGGTGCCTCAAATTGTTGAAGCTGATACTGAGCCCAGAGGCCCTAAGTGGAAAACAAGGCACTCCCAGCTTGCGCTGGGCTTCACAGGAGCGATGCCAGAGACTTTGGCCCGGGAATTCAGGGTGGTTTCTTTTTTTTTCCTGCAGACAGAACGTACGTGTTGTGCGAAGCGGTCACCGAGTCTACTTTTCGTTTCCCCAATGTAGAGGAGACCACATCGGGAACAATTAATGCCCCAACTACCTCTGCCAGACCGTTCCAGACACCACAGTCTCTCTCTCCCCCTTCTCCTTCAACCAATGCTCTCTAGTTTTAGTCTCCCCTACCATGGAGAAAAGCTATTGGCTATTCACCTTATCTCATTCATTTATAGACCTTTATAAGGCCACCCTCAGTCTTCTATGCTCCAGGGGCAAAGTTCCAACCCAGCCATCCTCCGCTTAAAACGCAAACCTTCCAGCCCAGGTAGTATTCTCCAGGGCCCTACCATTGACTGTGCAAGTCCTGCCCTGGGTTGTCTTACCAAAATGCAACACCTTGCGTTTACCTAAAATTAGACTCCATCTGCCATTCCTCAGCCCACTGGCTCAGTTGACCAATATCTCGCTATATCCCCACATAAACTTCTTCACTGTCCACCATACCACCATGGTGTTGTCCGCAAAAGAGAAATTTAGAGTCTAAAGTGGTGGCCTGAGAGTAGTGTGCATCTTGCAGCCGGTCTTGAGATTCAGGCTTTTTAACAGATTCCTTACAGGTTGAGCTAGAGAGGGTTCTGAAGAGATTTACCAGGATGTTGCCAGGCGTGGAGTATTTGAGTTAGAAATGCTCACTGGAGCATCAGAGGTTGAGAGGTGACATTAGAGAGATTGATAAAATCATGAGAGGCTTGGACAAAGTGAGTGGCAGGGGTATATTTTTAAGGTGAGTGCAGAAAGATTTAAAAAGGACACAAGGGATTTTTTTTTAACACAGAGGGAATGAACGTCCAGAGGAAGTAGTGGATGTCGGTACAGTTAAAAGACATTTGGATAAGTACATAGATAGGAAATGTTTAGAGGGAAATGAGCCAGGGGAAAGCAGGTATGGGACTAGTTTAGTTTGAGATTGTGATTAACATGGACTGGTTGGGCCAAGGGGGTTGTTTCTGTGCTGCATGAATCCGTGAGAATGATTTTTAATCAGGAAGGGGAATCAAGGAGTAAAATTCAAGGCTGAGAGAGAGAGATTGAACCAGGAAGGGGAATTGAGGGGTTATATTCAAGGCTGAGAGAGAGAGATGTTTAATCAGGAAGGGGGGGATCGAGGGGTTATATTTGAGGCTGAGAGAGAGAGATGTTTAATCAGGAAGGGGAATCGAGGGGTTATATTTGAGGCTGAGAGAGAGAGATGTTTAATCAGGAAGGGGGGGGGATCGAGGGGTTATATTTGAGGCTGAGAGAGAGACATGTTTAATCAGGAAGAGGGGGGATCGAGGGGTTATATTCGAGGCTGAGAGAGAGAGAGATGTTTAATCAGGAAGGGGGGGATCGAGGGGTTATATTCAAGGCTGAGAGAGAGAGATGTTTAATCAGGAAGAGGGGGATCGAGGGGTTATATTCAAGGCTGAGAGAGAGAGATGTTTAATCAGGAAGAGGGGGATCGAGGGGTTATATTCAAGGCTGAGAGAGAGAGATGTTTAATCAGGAAGAGGGGGATCGAGGGGTTATATTCAAGGCTGAGAGAGAGAGAGAGAGAAATAGATGTTTAATCAGGAAGGGGGGAATCGTGTTGTTATATTTGAGGCTGAGAGAGAGTGATGTTTAATCAGGAAGGGGAATCGAGGGGTTATATTCGAGACTGAGCGAAAGAGAGAGAGAGCTGTTTAATCAGGAAGGGGGGGATCGAGAAGTTATATTCAAGGCTGAGAGAGAGGGAGAGAGATAGATGTTTAATCAGGAAGGGGGGGATCGAGGGGTTATATTCGAGGCTGAGAGAGAGAGATGTTTAATCAGGAAGGGGGGGGATCGAGGGGTTATATTCGAGGCTGAGAGAGAGAGAGATGTTTAATCAGGAAGGGGGGGGAATCGAGGGGTTATATTCGAGGCTGAGAGAGAGAGAGATGTTTAATCAGGAAGGGGGGGGATCGAGGGGTTATATTCGAGGCTGAGAGAGAGAGAGATGTTTAATCAGGAAGGGGGGGGATCGAGGGGTTATATTCGAGGCTGAGAGAGAGAGATGTTTAATCAGGAAGGGGGGGGATCGAGGGGTTATATTCGAGGCTGAGAGAGAGAGAGATGTTTAATCAGGAAGGGGGGGGATCGAGGGGTTATATTCGAGGCTGAGAGAGAGAGATGTTTAATCAGGAAGGGGGGGGATCGAGGGGTTATATTCGAGGCTGAGAGAGAGAGATGTTAATCAGGAAGGGGAAGTGAGGGGTTATATTTGAGGCTGAGAGAGAGAGAGAAAAACACTTAACCAGAAAGGGGAATTGAGGGGTTATGGGGAAACGAGTGGAAAGTGGACTTGAGGACAGCCAAATCATTGACTGGTGGAGCGAAGTGGATGGGCTGGATGGCTACTTCTTGCGGTCTTGCGATCTTATCATCAATGTTCATTTCCAAGTATTTGAGGCTGTTTAATTTTCTTTCCTGCAGGTCTTTCTGTACTGCGTGGCAGCCATTTTGACCACGCAGGCCATTTCCTCAAAGAAGATGGCTCCCAGCGGATTGCAAGTTCAGGTTTTGCACAATCCTTACAGACACGCTATAGGATCAGGCTACAAACAGTGATAATGGATTAGCTTTCCATTTTCCTCCCTTCCCTGCACCAGAGGCTCTCCTGCTTTAGCCACCCCTTATTTTTTCCAATCGTTCTCGGGAATATGGACATCATGTGACAGGGCCCAGCATTTATTGGCCGTCCCTGCACTCCCTCCCCCTCAAGAAGGTGGTTGTGAACCACTTTCTTGAACCACAGTGGAGAGATGAGGGAGGGAATTCCAGGATTCTGGCACTGAAGAAAATGCCACTGTCAATCACAGTTGGGATGCAATAGCTTGGGGGAGGGGTGGGCTGGTCTCGGAGGGGAATTGCAGGAGGTGGTGTTCCGGGGTAGGGGGCGGGGGGCAGGCGGGGTGATAGAGGTGGCAGGTTCAGACGGTGCTGTGGGAGGAGCCTCAACTAGTCGCTGCAACGCATCTCCTAGACGGTACACACTGCTGCTGCTGTGCGTCGGTGGTGGTGGAGGGAGGTGAGTGTTGGAGCTCAGCCAAGCATTCCTCATGAGACAATCTAACTCTGAGCGTCGGTGGGTGAGGGAGTGTTGGAGCCCAGCCAAGCATTCCCAATAAGACACTCTACCTCTGAGCATCGTTGGTGAGGCGGGAGGTGAATGTTGGAGTTCAGCCAAGCACTCCTAATGAGACCGCCTCCTGTGAGAGAAAAACCTGCTTTGCTGTAGCACCCAACTTGGCTCCTGAGGGGCTGGGGGTGACCTGGAGGTGTGGTGGGGCTCTCCTGGGACAGCAGCCCATTGCACACTGCCTCCCTTCACGCCAGAGGGAAGAGGCGATCAGCGGCCCTGAGCACACGCAGAAAGATCCCCACCCCCACCCATGATCGAAGGTGAGGGGGGAGTGTGATACCAAAGATATTTGTTGACGTTGGCTTCCCTGCCCCTTCACACCTGCCTCACACGCCTGCCTCACCACCGATGTTCCCCTCACCCCCACCACCACCCAAATCCCTGCCCACCTTCATCGTCGCTCCGTAGCAGCTCGAGGAGGTGGCTGTTCGGAGTTGGCACCTGCCCGGGCGGAGGGCCAGAACTCATCGAGACCCTTGGTCAAAAGGGTGAAGTGCCCATGCTCTGTCGCAGTCAGCCGATGGGGAGTCGTAAAATGCGCTTAGCAACCGGAAGAGGGTGGGGTTGGGTTTGGGGGGAGGGGGTGGGGTCTCGGATGTGGAGTGGGCTTATGTGGGTGGCTGGAGGGGGCTTGATGGATTTAAGAGTGTAGAACCCACCCCCCACCCCCCCACCTCACTTGAAGTTCTCTGACTGTGACCCGAAGTGGGGGAGGGGGCGCTGGAGCTGTGACCTCATAAACCCTTCCTGGAGGAGTGGGCGGGGGGGGGGGGGGGGGAGGGTCGCAGGTTGAATGAGGGGGCCAAAACGTACCCCTCGAATCTGCTACCCCCTTTTCAATTTGGGTTGGCGACCCACAGATGCCTGAAAAACAGCACCCCCAACCCCGTCTGCCCCCAAACTCCCGTCTGATTACAAGCTGGAGGGTTAACCCTCTCAAGTATCCACCCACCCTGGCCCCCTCAAGAAGCCTCTACGCTGCTCAGTTCTCACAACTGAAATGGTCCCATCTGCCCATGTTGGTTCACTTCCCCCCCCCCACCCCCAGCCCCTCCAGTATATCGATCCCATTCTTGTACCTGTCCCGAATGTTTTTTTTTCAATTAAGCAGGCACCCCCCCGCCTTCCCCAACTCTTCACTGACAGGATCAGTGCCCCCCCCCCCCCCCCCCATTCCCTTCCTATTCGTCTGAGCACTTCTTACTAAGGTGTCTGCTTCCATCATCTCCTCTGGCAATGCGTTCCAGGCAATGCACCACGCTTTGTGTGAAAAACATGCCTTGCACATCCTCCCCAGATGGAGTTTAAGTCAGATAAATGCCGCAAAAGCAAACCAGAGCAGGACTTATGCACTTCATGGTAAGGTGTGGAGTCGCAGGTAGACAGGGCGGTGAGGGAGGTGTGGTCAGTGCATCGAGCTGCGAGGTCATGTTGCAGCTGTACAGGACATTGGTGATAATAAAATGTGAGGCTGGATGAACACAGCAGGCCAAGCAGCATCTCAGGAGCACAAAAGCTGACGTTTCATAGGCCCGAAATGTCAGCTTTTGTGCTCCTGAGATGCTGCTTGGCCTGCTGTGTTCATCCAGCCTCACATTTTATTATCTTGGATTCTCCAGCATCTGCAGTTCCTACTACCCCAGGACATTGGTGAGGCCGCTTTTGGTTCAGTTCTGCCCTCCCAGCTGTGGGAGGGATGCTGTGAACCTTGAAAGAGTGGAGAGAATATTTACAGGAATGTTGGAGGGTTTGAGCTACAGGGAGAGGCTGGGGGCTATTTCCCTGGAGCGTCGGAGGCTGAGGGGGGTAACCTTATAGAGGTTTATAAAATCAAGAGGGGCATGGAGAGGGGGAATAGGGAAGGTCTTTTCCCCCCAGGATTTCGCACAGAGGGTAGTGCGTGTATGGAACCAGCTGCCAGAGGAAGTGGTGGGGGCTGGTACAATTACAACATCTAAAAGGCATCTGGTTTGGTGGGGTGGAAGGACAGGGGTATGGAATACAGTCAGGGCAAATCAGTCAGCTTACCTCCCCTTGCTGCTTCCAGCCTTTGAAACGAGGGCAAGGGCTGGGCTATTCGACCTCATCCTGCTTCACGCAGTCCTGGGATCCTCCACAGAGCACGACTCTGTGCTCTGTCCTCTCTCGAGGCCCAGAGGCTGGTCAGTCAATTCAGTTTGGGTGTGTAGATATCGATCCATTGTTCTTCCCTAGCAAGGCTCCTGGGTAGCAGATTCGTCTCAATCTCCAGGAAATGCCGGATTTCCAGGATTCATTCATCCACTCCCTCTTTCTCACTCAAAATCTTTCGAGCTGCTGTAACTAACTCAGACACACTCTCCCCACCATTCCCCGCCCATCCCCGATGCCCATTTCCCCTCCCGACAATTGAAAACCCTTCCTGTTCAATCCCCCCGCACACCCCACAAGAACTACTATCTGAACATAGATCATAGAACATAGAACATTACAGCACAGTACAGGCCCTTCGGCCCTCGATGTTGTGCCGACCTGTCATACCGATCTCAAGCCCATCTAACCTACACTATTCCACGTACGTCCATATGCTTATCCAATGACGACTTAAATGTACCTAAAGTTGGCGAATCTACTACCGTTGCAGGCAAAGCGTTCCATTCCCTTACTACTCTCTGAGTAAAGAAACTACCTCTGACATCTGTCCTATATCTTTCACCCCTCAATTTAAAGCTATGCCCCCTTGTGCTCGCCGTCACCATTCTAGGAAAAAGGCTCTCCCTATCCAACACTCTGATTATTTTATGTTTCAATTAAGTCACTTCTCAACCTTCTTCTCTCTAATGAAAACAGCCTCAAGTCCCTCAGCCTTTCCTCGTAAGACCTTCCCTCCATACCAGGCAACATCCTCGTAAATCTCCTCTGCACCCTTTCCAAAGCTTCCACATCCTTCTTATAATGCGGTGACCAGAACTGTACGCAATACTCCAAGTGCGGCCGCACCAGAGTTTTGTACAGCTTCACCATAACTTCCTGGTTCCGGAACTCGATCCCTCTATTAATAAACGCTAAAACACTGTATGCCTTCTTAACCGCCCTGTCAACCTGGGTAGCAACTTTCAAGGATAAGTGAGGAGACAATCCCAGTGTGACCCCAACGCCATTCCAGTAATTCTCCCACCTTGCCCTCTTGAAAAGAGAGGGGACAGATTTGTACACAGTGCGGGAGCCGCGTTTGATACACCAGGGTTTTACATTCTATCTTTATTTATATAAAAGCATCAGGCGTCCTTAAATATATAATTCCTTCAGTTGTGTGCCCACCTCCAACAGTACCAGATCTTGCATTCTCTCCCATTGGGTTCCCCATCACCATTATTTTGCCCACCTATTCGTGGCTTGGCCCGGCGTGTATTGCCTTGTCCCTACTTGTCCCCCTACCCAAGAAGGTGCCTCCTTGAACTGTTGCAGTTCCCCCAATTCCCCCCCCCCGCCCCGCCCTCTCACAGTACGGCTTGAGGGAGTTCCAGGACTCTGACTCTGAAGAAATGGCCAATATCATTCCAATTCAGGCTGGTATACTGGGCGTGGAACTTGTCTGTGTCCGCTGTCCCTCGTTGTCCTGGTGGGGTGGGGGTGGGGGGTCGTTGGTAGATGCGGGATGCTCAGAAGGTGCTATGGGAGGAGCCGCGGCGAGTCGCTGCAGTGCATCTTGTAGCTGGTACACTGTGTGTCAGTGTTGGAGCTCAGCCAAGCGTTCCTAATGAGCCCAGCTATCGCTGTGCATTGTTGAGGGAGGGAGGGGGTCTTGAAGGTGGGGGTTAGAGTGTCAATTAACCTGTGCCTTGTCGATGGTGGGACTGGCTTTGGGGGGGGGGCGGTGAGAGTGTGAGGAGGGGAGTTACTTGCTGCAGGATTCCCAGCCTCTGACCTGCTCTTGTAGCCGCTGGAGTGATATTGCTGGATGTAGTTATTTGACTACTGTTTTGAAATAAAATAAATATATTGGAGGTAGAAGATGGCAGTGGAATGGACACTAAGCGAGGACGGGGTTAAAAAGTGAGACAGAGAGAGAAGGAGAGCGAGAGCAGGGGCAGAATACAACAGCGAGAAGGGTTTGAGAGTGAGACTGAGATAGGCAAGAGGCTAAGAGGGACAGAAGGTGAAAGTGAGGCAGAGCGAGAGACTGGGTAGGGTTTGAGAGTGATACAGGAGACACAGCGACACGGAAAGTGAGAGTCAGAGAGAGTGTGTGGGGGAGGTAGAGTGTGAAAGTGGGACATAGAGTGGTCAGGGCTTGAGAGTGAGAGGGGCAGAGATGACAAGAGAGAGACAGGGGATGAGACAGAGGGAAAAATGTCAGTGAGAGGACAGTGAGTATGAGACAGAGGGCAGAGATTGAGTGAGTCGGAGAGAGAACAAGGGGGGGTGGACAAAGATTGAGTGAGAGACAGGAGAGAGGGAGGGACAGAGATTGAGTGAAAGACAGAGTGAGTGAGCGAGTGAGAGAGAAACAGCAGACGGAGATTGAGAGACAGACAGAGAAAGAGGGGGCAGAGATTGAGAGAGACAGACAGGAAGAGAGAGAGGGCAGAAGTTGAGACAGACAGTGAGAGTGAGGCGGCGGGGGGGGGGGGGGGGTGGCGCAGAGATTGAGAGAGAGAGAGAGAGATAGTGCCTAGAGGATGAGAGTGAGGAGGAAAGCAGAGGGGGTGAGAGTGTCCGTAAGGATGCAGTTAGTCTGAGTCAGCAATTTGGGGGTTTAGCACTGAACTACAAAGCTCACTACTGCTGACAATGCCACTTCCTGCCAAGACTGGGCAGGTGGTGGGGCTGTTAGATGGGCGAGAGCAGAGGCAGTGCCCACTGACCAAGCAGGATCACTGTGACGCCAACCCACCGCACCCACAGCGATTACGTTAAAGCTCGCGTCTCACAGTGGGACCGGCGCGGAGATTCGAGAGCCGTCGCCCGCTCAGGTCTTTGCCCGTTACGACCCCTTCTCCTTCGAGACAGCCCTGCAAGAGCAGAAAGGGATGGGGGATGGGGGGTGGGGGGTGGAGAAGAGCAGGAATGGGAGAGAGAGTTTCATTAGCGTCGTCTTCCATTTCCCACCCCACCCACCAACTCTTCCGTTCCTCACCGTCTCCTGGGACGCCTGTGGGACTGTCTCTCCGACTGTTCTCTCTCCCCAAACTCTGCACGTAAACAGGCGTTCTCCACTAGTCTCGGACACCACCGAGTCACGCAGCACAGAAACAGGCTCTTCGGTGCATCCAGTCCATTGCTGGCCATAACCCTAAACTACCACCTACCAGTACTTAGCCCATGTCCCTCCAAACATTTCTTACTCATGTATTTATCTGACTGTGTTTGCATTCACCATTTCCTCCGTGCCAGTGTATAAAAAAAAAATTGCCCCTCGTGACTTTCTTAAATCTTTTGCCGCTCCTTAAAAAATATGCCTGCCCCTGACTTGAATTCCCCCACCCTAGAGAAAAGACACCCACCTTTCACCTTACCTCTGCCCCTCATGGCTTTATAAACCTCTATAAGGTCACCCCCTCAGCCTCCAGCCTCTCCTTACACCTCGATTCCCGGCCACGTCCCGGTAAATCTCTCCCGAACCCTCTCCAGTTTAATAATACCCTCCCTATAACGGGGGGGAGGGTGTGACCAGAGCTGGGGCACAGCGCTCCAGAAGAGGCCCTCACCAACGTTCCCTGTACAACCTCAGCGTGACGTCCCCAGCTCCTACACTCAGAGGGTCTGAGCGATGAAGGCCAGTGCGCCGAACGCCCCCTTCCCCACCCTGTCTACCTGTGACGCTAACTTCAAAGAGTTATGTCCCTGAGCATCCCCCCAGCTCTCTCTGTTCTACAACACTATCCAGGGGCCACCTGCCTAAGTCCCACCTGACTTTATGTTACATGTTACACCTCACACTTATCCAAATTAAACTCCGTCTACCATACCTCAGCCCATTGACTCAATGGATCAAAATCTCTTTGTAATCTTAAATAACCACTTCCCCCACCCGGAGTCTTCCTTTCTTTTCCCCTTTATTCATTCATGGGATGAGGGTGTTGCTGGCTAGATCAGCATTTATTGCCGCAGAAGACAGTTAAAAGTCAACCACATTGCCATGAGACTGGAGTCACATGCAGGCCCAGACCACATAAGGACCAGATGGGTTTTTCCTGACAATTGATAACTGTCCCTCCCCCATTCTCTCCCCCCCCCCCCCCCCCACCCAGCCGGCCTCCCCAGTTCGCACCCTTCCCCGTGGGAGTGAGGCCCCCTGGTCTATCCCCACTGGAGCGACTCCTCCCTCCCCCCTGTCCCCACAGTTCGCCCCTCAGGAGAGAATACCCCGTTGTCTCCTCCCCACCTCTCTCTCCCCGTGGGAGGGAGGCCCCACCACTCTGCCCCAGCAGGAGTAAGTTCCCGTTCTTGTCCCCTCTCTTCGCCAGGGGGAAACGGGTTCTCCGTTCTCACTGTCTGTCCCCCGCTGCAGCGAGTCCGTATTCTCCTCCCCTTTCTGAGGGAGCGAGTGCCCCCGACCCCCGTTTGCAACCCCTCTCTCCCCATGGCAGCAAGTCCCTGTTCTCCTACCCCAAACCTTGCTCTCTGCGGCAGCAACTCCACCGTTCTCCTCCCGTTCTCCCCGCCGCAGCGACTCCCCCGTCCCCTCCGCACCGCAGCGACTCCCTCCTCCAGCGAGTCCCCATTCTCCTCCCCACTCCCCGCTGCAGCAAGCCTCCCCCACCGTGTTCTCGCTCCCTCCCCCCGGCAGCGAGTCCCCCACGGTGTTCTCCCCCCTCCCTGCGGAAGCGAGTCACCCAGTGTTCTCCCTCCCTCCGTGGCGAATCCCCCCACTCCGTGCCCTTCCACCCCAACTCCCACGGCAAGTTCCCCGTTTTCTCCGCCCTGCCCATGGCAGCGAGTCCCCGTTGTCTCCTCTCCCCCTCTACGCGACAGTGAGTTCCGCCATTCTCTTCCCCGCAGCGAGTCACCCCACCCCCGTTCTCTGCCTCCCTCCGCGCCGCAGCGACTCCCCTGTTCCCTCCCCGCCGCGAGTCCCCCCGCCCCCATTCTCTGCCCCTGTCTATGCCACTGCGACTCCCCCGTTCCTTCCAACCCTCCCCGCCGCTGCGGCTCCCCTGTTCTCCCCCCGCCGCTGCAGCTCCCCTGTTCCCTCCCCGCCGCTGCGGCTCCCCTGTTCTCTCCCCGCCGCGAGTCCCCCCGCACCCGTTCTCTGCCCCTCACTGTGACACCCCCGTCCCCTCCAACCCTCCCCGCCGCAGCGACTCCCGTCCCCTCCCCACCGCGACTTCCCCGTCCCCTCCAACCCTCCCCCGTCGCAGCGACTCCCCCGTGCCCTCCGACCCTCCCTGACGCAGCGACTCCCCGTCCCCTCCCCGCCTCAGTGACTCCCCCGTCCCCTCCCCGCCACAGCGACTCCCCCGTCCCCTCC
>NC_081402.1:218002-265952 GCF_030684315.1 Stegostoma tigrinum
CCTCGCCAACTCATGGGGACGCTTTTCCGAGAGCTACGGACTGGGGAGCCGACGCCCCACCTGCTGCTTGCGGGGGGGTGGAGGGGGGGGGGTGCCCCGTCGTTGACTGCGGACTCTCCCTCGACGTTGGTTCCCCCACCCCCCAACGCTGGCCCATTTGCCGATCCTCCGCTGTGCGACGGCTCAGTAACACCCCCACGCTCACTGTTGATGCGTTTCCGACAGGGCACGCTGCAGAAGTTCCTGGATGATCTCTTCGAGACGGTGTTCAGCACGGCCCACAGAGGCAGCGCTCTACCCCTGGCCATTAAATACATGTTCGACTTCCTCGATGAACAGGCCGACCACCAGCTGATCACAGACCCGATGTGCGGCACACGTGGAAAAGTAACTGGTGAGTGCTCCATCCCGGTCTCTGTCCGCACCCCTCCACCTTCCTCCCTATCAGCGTCACACCCTCCAACTCCCTCCCTATCAGCGTCACGCCCTCCAACTTCCTCCCTATCCACGTCGCCCCCCTACATCCCCTCCCTATCCCCGTCACCCCCTCCAGCCCCCTCCACCCCCTCCCTATCTCCAGCACATCCTACAACTCTCAGAGATCCCTGCTCCCCTCAGTTGTAGCCTCCTGAACATTCCCGATGTTCCTGCTGCTGGTGTCCATGCGTTCAGGGACCAGAGAAGCCTATTCTCTGGCATTGCTTCCCTAAATGTTCCACGTCTGTCTGTCTGTCTCTTACCTTCAGACACTCCCTACTTGACTAGGAATACTGTGCACGGTTCCCATCTCCCTACCTCACTGGGAATACCAGGCACGGTTCCCATCTCCCTAACTCACTGGGAATACCAGGCACGGTTCCCATCTCCCTGCCTCACTGGGAATACCAGGCACGGTTCCCATCTCCCTGCCTCACTGGAATACCAGGCACGGTTCCCATCTCCCTGCCTCACTGGAATACTGTGCACTGTTCCCATCTCCCTGCCTCACTGGGAATACTGTGCACGGTTCCCATCTCCCTGCCTCACTGGGAATACTTTGCACTGTTCCCATCTCCATGCCTCACTGGGAATACTGTGCACTATTCCCATCTCCATGCCTCACTGGGAATACTGTGCACGGTTCCCATCTCCCTGCCTCACTGGGAATACTTTGCACGGTTCCCATCTCCATGCCTCACTGGGAATACTGTGCACTGTTCCCATCTCCCTGCCTCACTTGGAATACCAGACATGGTTCCCATCTCCCTGCCTCACTGGGAATACTGTGCACTTTTCCCATCTCCCTGCCTCACTGGGAATACTTTGCACTGTTCCCATCTCCATGCCTCACTGGGAATACTGTGCACGGTTCCCATCTCCATGCCTCACTGGGAATACTTTGCACTGTTCCCATCTCCATGCCTCACTGGAATACTGTGCACGGTTCCCATCTCCCTACCTCACTTGGAATACCAGGCACGGTTCTCATCTCCCTACCTCACTGGGAATACCAGGCACTGTTCCCATCTCCCTGCCTCACTGGGAATACTGTGCACTTTTCCCGTCTCCCCTGCCTCACTGGGAATACCAGGCACGGTTCCCGTCTCCATGCCTCACTGGGAATACTGTGCACTGTTCCCATCTCCCTGCCTCAATGGGAATACTGTGCATTGTTCCCATCTCCCTGCCTCACTGGGAATACCAGGCACGGTTCCCATCTCCTTGCCCTACTGGGAATACGAGGCACTGTTCCCGTTTCCCTGCCTCACTGGGAATACCAGGCACTGTTCCCGTCTCCCTACCTCACTGGGAATACTGTGCACTTTTCCCATCTCTCTGCCTCCCTAGGAATACCAGGCACGGTTCCCGTTTCCCTGCCTCACTGGGAATACCAGGCACAATTCCCATCTCCATGCCTCACTGGGAATACTGTGCACTGTTCCCATCTCCCTGCCTCACTGGGAATACCAGGCATGGTTCCCGTTTCCCTGCCTCACTGGGAATACCAGGCACGGTTCCCGTTTCCCTGCCTCACTAGGAATCCCAGGCACCGTTCCCATCTCCCAGCCTCACTAGGAATACCAGGCACTGTTCCCGTCTCCTGAACTCACTGGGAATACCGTGCCCTGTTCCTATCTCCCTACCTCTCCGGGAATACTGCACATGGTTCCTGTCTCCGTCTGCCACCAGGGAATAGCACGCATGGCCCCCAGGCTCTGGGGAGTACTCCGCACGCTTCCAGCCTCGGCGTTCCACTGGGTATACCATGCGGCGCGGCTAATCGCCGACCTGGCGTGGACCCCGCAGGAAACGTACGGAATGCCGTCCTGAAAATGGCAGCCCCTCCCCTCCTCAACCGTTTGCGCCAACTCTCTGTTGTCTGTTAGCCGACCGATCCTCAGTCCGTTGCTGAGATTGTGGTGTCACGCTGGAAGGTTGCAGTCGATTTTGTTCGCCATCATGGTTTCCTGTCTGTTTGCAGCCTGCCGCTCCGATTCTGGGTCAATGTGATTAAGAACCCGCAGTTCGTCTTTGACATTCACAAGAGCAGCATCACCGACGCATGCCTCTCTGTCGTGGCTCAGACTTTCATGGATTCGTGCTCGACCTCTGAGCACCGTCTGGGCAAAGACTCTCCCTCCAACAAACTCCTGTACGCCAAAGACATCCCCAACTACAAGACCTGGGTGGAGAGGTGGGTCCGAGACCAGGTTGGAGGGATGGGGGGTGGGTGTGGGGCAAGAGGGAAGGAGTGATAGGTGGGGGTTGCGGGGGGCTTGTACTTAGCTGTCGTTGTGTGACATGTGAGAAAGACAGAGACCGACATAATTGAGAGGCGGGGGAGCAGACAGAGGGAGAGACAGAGAGGGCGACAAGCGACCCTGATACAGTAGGAGAGAGAGAGAGAAAAACAGGGCAAGAGAGAGACAGGACTAGAGAGTAGAGAGAGAGAGGCAGGATGAGAGAGAGAGAGAGAGGCAGGACGAGAGAGAGAGAGAGAGAGAGAGACAGGACTAGAGGTAGAGAGAGAGAGGCAGGATGAGAGAGAGAGAGACAGGACGAGAGAGAGAGAGAGACAGGACTAGAGGTAGAGAGAGAGAGGCAGGACGAGAGAGAGAGAGAGACAGGACTAGAGGTAGAGAGAGAGAGACAGGACTAGAGGTAGAGAGAGAGAGGCAGGATGAGAGAGAGAGAGACAGGACGAGAGAGAGAGAGAGACAGGACTAGAGGTAGAGAGAGAGAGGCAGGACGAGAGAGAGAGAGAGACAGGACTAGAGGGAGAGAGAGAGACAGGACTAGAGGTAGAGAGAGAGAGGCAGGATGAGAGAGAGAGAGAGAGGCAGGACGAGAGAGAGAGGCAGGACGAGAGAGAGAGAGAGACAGGACGAGAGAGAGAGAGAGACAGGACGAGAGAGAGAGACAGGACGAGAGAGAGAGACAGGACGAGAGAGAGAGAGAGACAGGACTAGAGGTAGAGAGACAGAGGCAGGACGAGAGAGAGAGAGAGAGAGGCAGGACGAGAGAGAGAGAGAGAGACAGGACGAGAGAGAGAGAGAGAGACAGGACAAGACAGAGAGAGACAGGACGAGAGAGAAAGAGAGAGAGAGGCAGGACGAGAGAGAGAGAGGCAGAACAAGAGAGAGGGAGAGGCAGAACAAGAGAGAGAGAGAGGGAGAGGCAGGATGAGAGGGACAGAGAGAGGCAGGACGAGAGAGAGAGAGAGAGAGGCAGGACGAGAGAGAGAGAGAGAGAGGCAGGACGAGAGAGAGAGACAGGACGAGAGAAAAAGAGAGAGAGAGAGAGAGAGACAGGACGAGAGAGAGGCAGGACGAGAGAGACAGGACGAGAGAGAGAGAGAGACAGGACGAGAGAGAGGCAGGACGAGAGAGACAGGACGAGAGAGAGAGAGAGAGGCAGGACGAGAGAGACAGGACGAGAGAGAGAGACAGGACGAGAGAGAGAGACAGGACGAGAGAGAGAGATGGGGGTAGCGGGCTGTCTGAGAGGAGGGAACCCTGCAGCACATGGGCTTGCGATCATTGGCCCGTCTTACAATGTGTGTGCATGTGGAGAATGTGCCGGGACAATTCGCCTCAGGGTGGCATCGCGGCCGAGTTTTTCTCTCTCGCTCTCCCTCTGACCCTTCGGCTGCGTCCTCCCGCAGGTACTACCGAGACATCAGCAAAATGACTCCCATCAGCGACCAGGACATGGACGCATACCTCGCCGAGCAGTCCCGCCTGCATGCCGACGCCTTCAACACCCTCAGTGCTCTCAACGAGCTGTACTTCTACATCAACAAGTACCGTGACGAGGTAAGCCTTCGGCATGGGAGAGCACATCGCCTCCAGGCCGCGGGGGCTGGAGACGGGGAGAGAGAGAGAGATGGTTCCCCTGATACAGAGAGAGAGAGAGAGAGAGAGAGAGATGGTTCCCCTGATACAGAGGGAGAGAGGGAGCGAGGGAGAGAGAGATGGTTCCCCTGATAGAGAGGTGGGGGGCGCAGAGAGAGAGAGAGAGAGAGGGAAAGAGGGAGAGAGAGAGAGAGAGAGAGAGATGGTTCGCTGATACAGAGAGAGAGAGGGAAAGGGGGGGGGAGAGAGAGAGAGAGGACACAAGTTGAGATGCTCCCGTTGCCAACTCCACCCAATGCCAAGCTGGCCCATTGATGTGCGCCTTGGTTCTCAGAGGCCGGGCACCATGGTGGATCAATCCGGTCAGAGTGGGCCGTAGGGACAGTCTCAGGTGGGACGGTCGAAGAGTCCAGGCATGGGAGGGGGCGGGCAGGCAGGGACGAGGATGACAAATGACCCTCCGACAGCGCCCGCTCCTTTGGCACTGACCCTCTGACAGCGCCCGCTCCTTTGGCACTGACCCTCTGACAGCGCCCGCTCCCTCAGCGCTGACCCTCCGACAGCATTTGCTCCCTCGGCGCTGTCCCTCCGACAGCGCCCGCTCCCTCGGCGCTGACCCTCCGACAGCGCCCGCTCCCTCAACCCTGACACTCCAACAGCGCCCGCTCCCTCAACCCTGACCCTCCGACAGTGCCCGCTCCCTCAGCACTGCCCCTCTGACAGCGCCCACTCCCTCAGCACTGCCCCTCTGACAGCGCCCACTCCCTCAGCACTGACACTCCGACAGCGCCCCGCTCCCTCAGCACTGACACTCCGACAGCGCCCGCTCCCTCGGCGCTGACCTTCCGACAGCGCCCGCTCCCTCAACGCTGACCCTCTGTCAGTGCCCGCTCCCTCGGCCCTGACCGTCTGACAGTGCCCAATCCCTCAACCCTGACCCTCCAACAGCACCCTCTCCCTCAACGCTGACCCTCAGACAGTGCCCCTTCCCTCGGCCCTGACCCTCCGATAGCGCCCGCTCCCTCGGCCCTGACCCTGTGACATTGCCCGCTCCCTCAGCACTGACTCTCCGACAGCGCCTGCTCCCTCACCCTCTAACAGCGCCCACTCCCTCAGCACTGGCAGAAGAAATTCCTCCTCAACTCTGTCGTCACTGGGTGACGAACCCCCTTACTCTGAGATGATGCCCCCTCTGGTCCTAGACTCTCCCACACAAGGTGAGCAGGGTGCGGAGGGGAGAAGAAATTATCCCTCCACTTCTCCCTGTCAGGTTCCCCCCTCTCCTTTTCTGTTTCAATAAGGTCGCCCGCCTCATTCTCCTGAACTCCACCCGGCCTACTCCACCTCTCCCTCGTGAGGCAGCCCCTCCATCCCCGAGTGATCCTTCCCTCTGCTGCCGGTCTCTCTCTGCTTGGATACGGGGCCCCCAAACCCCTCAAAGTGTCCCAATTTTCGAGGAGAGAAAGGCAGAGTGAAATCAGGAGATAGAGAAAGACAGGCAGGTTATTTGTTGGCGCTGCGAACAGGATTTGCTAGAAAAGCTCAGTCGATCTGGCATCATTTGTGGTGAGAAATTTGAGTTAACGTCCTGGGTCTCGAGTGGCCTTTCCTCGGAAAGCGGGGAGTGGGGGAAGACGGAGAGAGTGAGATGTTAATCCTGATTTCTCTCCACAAACGCTGCCAGACCTTGCTGAGTTTTTCAGCAAGTTCTGACTCCCAGCGTCTGCAGTTCTTTTGGATTTGATTTGTCGGGAGTTAACTAGTCACTTTTTTTAATTTCACTCCTCCTTTTCTTCCTCTCCCTCTCTCCTCTCTTGGCTTTCTTTCTTCAATTTATACTCTCTCTGTCTCTCACGCTCCGTGAATATTATCTGATGCGTTCTTCCTCCTACAACCTGACTCTCCACCTCTTCCCTGTTCTACCTCTCTCGTTCTTTCTCTAAATGTGCCTCTCTCTGTCTGTCCCCATGCCCTCTCTGTCCATCTCCGTGTTTCGCACTCTCTCTGTGCTTTTATCTGAATCATTTCTCTCCCCCTTTGCTGGTGTTCTTTCTGCATTCTCTTGCTCTCTACCCCTCTGTCCCTCCCTCACTCTTTCTCCTTCTCTCCCTCGTTGCTTTTCTCTCCCACTCACTCTGTCCGTTCGATGGCTGTCATCGGCTCTCTCTCCCTCTCATGCCTGCCTGTCTTTCCGTCTCTCATCATCTCTCTCTTTTGCCTCCTTACTCAACTCTCATGACCTGTCGATCGCTCCATTTCTCTCCCTGGCACTATCTCTCCATGCCCCCCCTCTCCCCTGTCGTCCTCCGCAGATTCTCACGGCCCTGGAGCGAGATGCTTATGCCCGAAAGCACCGCTGAGACAGAAACTAGAGCAGACAATCAACCTCATGGTTGGCACCAGTTGAGGACGGCCCCTGGCCCAGGGACTCTGGCTGTTTCGTGGGGAGGGGTTCGCGGGGGTGTGTGTGGTTGGCGGGACAGTGGGGATGGGGAAGAGGAGGAGGAGAGGGTCCCGTGGCCAACTTGGTGGGGGTTGCCCGGGGAGGTAACCGGGCAGCCCGGGGTGAATCGATAAGATGGTGCCTCGCCTCGCAGCGATTGCGGAAGATTCCGAAAGGCGAGGAGGCCCGGGGTTTCGGGGTGGGGAACCGCCTTTCGGGAACCACTCTGGAAAGACGGTTTTCCACGCCCCCACCACCCCCCCCAACTCCTCGACAGAGGGAGCGCTGCGGGGGCCCTGAGAATCCAAGATGGCCGACGCCCGCACGATGGCCAAACCAGCAAGCCAAGAGGGTCCGGGCCTCAGTGTGAAGACGCCGCTACCCGCCACAGCCCGTGCTCAACCATTGAACCCGCCATTGGGTGGTTGGCGGGGAAGGGCGTGTCATTTATCCCTGGGCCCCTTCCCCTTGACTGACAACTGGACCCCCACACTGCGCCCGGGTGGAGATGCCCGCTCACGTGGGCGTGCCTGTCCCATTCCGTCCTGACTCTCACCTTGGCACATTCTTGAGGGGGGGGTGCCTAGCCTAAGGCCCGCTCTGTGCCAACCCCGTGTGCCTGTCTGTCCCAGGGAGTGAAGGCCGTGTCTCATTCCCAGGAGCTAGGCAATGCCCCACCTTTCCCATCTTGTTTGTAACCTCTCCTCCTCTCAAATCCTACCCTGGGGCTTGTACCCCCTCCCGACAAACACCCAGCTACCAACCAAACCAACCCCCCACCCCGGCCACCACTGCAGGTTCTAATAGGGCATCCCTCCTGGATCCCTGGAACTAGGCCCCGAGTGGGGTCGAACCTCCTTCCCCTCCTCCTTCCTCGTCCCCTCTTCCCCTGGGCGCCCAAGGGAATGGGGAGGGTGGAGGCCTGCCGCTAAGCCTTCTGGGATACCCGTTCGCCAGCTATGTGATGTGCTGCTCAAGAGATCATGCTCTCTCAAAGCAGCGAGAAATTCTCCCGCCACCACCCACCCCCCACAAACTCCACCCTACAACTCAGCGACACATAAACTCGCTTTTCCCTTGACAGCGGTATCCGTGTCATAGAGTTAATATAATTTTGATTTTTTTTAATATATAAATATATATATATAATTTATTATCGCACTGTGATTTCTCCCCCCACCCCCACCCCCGGCAATACAGCAACTGTCTCGGACTGTGTCTTACCTTCAACCCCATCGAGTGGGGATCTCTCCCCTCCATCCCATCGCCGCTGGGTAACATGGAGATCAGGAAATTGAGGAACAGTGAGAATGGGTCTGTCCCTATCTAACACTGGGGTACGGTACCGGTGGGGGACGGGTCTGTCCCTGTATAACACTGTGGTACGGTACCGGTGGGGGACGGGTCCTGTCCCTGTATAACACTGGGGTATGGTACCGGTGGGGACGGGTCTGTCCCTGTATAACACTGGGGTACGGTACCGGTGGGGGACGGGTCTGTCCCTGTATAACACTGTGGTACGGTACCGGTGGGGGACGGGTCTGTCCCTGTATAACACTGGGGTATGGTACCGGTGGGGGACGGGTCTGTCCCTGTATAACACTGGGGTACGGTACCGGTGGGGGACGGGTCTGTCGCTGTATAACACTGGGGTACAGTACCGATGGGGGACGGGTCTGTCCCTGTATAACACTGGGGTATGGTACCGGTGGGGGACGGGTCTGTTGCTGTATAACACGGGGGTACGGTACCGGTGGGGGACGGGTTTGTCGCTGTATAACACTGGGGTACAGTACCGGTGGGGGACGGGTCTGTCCCTGTGTAACACTGGGGTACAGTACCGGTGGGGGACGGGTCTGTCCCTGTGTAACACTGGGGTACGGTACCGGTGGGGGACGGGTCTGTCGCTGGGTAACACTGTGGTACGGTACCGGTGGGGGACGGGTCTGTCCCTGTATAACACTGGGGTACGGTACCGGTGGGGGACGGGTCTGTTGCTGTATAACACTGGGGTACAGTACCAGTGGGGGACGGGTCTGTCGCTGGGTAACACTGTGGTACGGTACTGGTGGGGGATGGGTCTGTCGCTGGGTAACACTGTGGTACGGTACCGGTGGGGGACGGGTCTGTCCCTGTGTAACACTGGGGTACGGTACTGGTGGGGGATGGGTCTGTCGCTGGGTAACACTGTGGTACGGTACCGGTGGGGGACGGGTCTGTCCCTGCATAACACTGGGGTATGGTACCGGTGGGGGACAGGTCTGTCACTATATGCCTCCTCCAACCCACATCCCCACCCCCCACACACACACTCTCTCACAGACACACTCACTCGCGCATCTTCTCACAGTAACACACACAGACACACAGAGACTCTCACACGCACTCACTCACGCACTGTCTCAGACTCACACAGACACTCTCACAGTAACACACACACAGACACACATGCAGACAGACAGACAGACACACACACTCACGCACTGTCTCAGACTCATAAAGACACTCTCACAGTAACACACACAGAGACACACTTGCAGACAGACAGACAGACACACACACGCACTGTCTCAGACTCACACGGACACTCTCACAGTAACACACACACAGAGACACGCATGCAGACAGACAGACAGAGACACACAATGAAGCAAATGCGCTTTATTGATCATCCGTTGATACACACAAGCAAAAAGATTCAGAATGGGGTTGGCCATTCGACCTGTCCCAAATCCCCTTCCCCGCAGAATCCCTGTGAACCCTGACCCGTTTATAATGTAAAAAATGGGAGCAGGAGGAAGCCGTTCGGCCTGTCGAGCCTGCTCCCCCATTCAATAAGACCAGGGCTGATCTTTTCCCGGACTCCCCAATAACCCTTAATCCCTTAACTGTCCAAACATCTACCTTCCTTCACCTTAAAACATTCAGCGAGGCTCCCTCAGCTGGTTCCACAGATTCATGACCCTCTGGTTAAAGAGGTTCCTGCTCGACTCCGTCTGAAATCTGAAATTGAGGCTGTGCCCTGCCCCTCGTTCTAGTTTCTCCCTCGAGTCTAAACAAGCTCCCTGCTTCTATTCCGTTTGTAATTTTACAAGCTTCTATAAACTCCGCTCCTCATGGTTCTAAATTGCAACGAATGTGGTTTCAGTCTGTCCTTGTAAAGCCAACTTCATCTCCAGAATTAACATCGTCTGCTCCCTCTCCAGGGTCCAGTTTATCCTTTCTCCTGCAAGGAGACCGAAACCGGGCACACCACTCCAGGTACAGCCTCCCCAGCACCCTGTACGGCTGGAGCATCACCTCCCAGTTTCTGAACTCCATCCCTCTAGTGGCGAAGTTCTTCCATTTGCTGCCTTCAGTTACCCTCAAACCGACTTTTTGAGGGACGAGGGAGTCCCGTTGTGTGCTTTGGAAATCCAACCCTCAGCCTTGAGTGCCGTTCGGGGCATGACCCCACTGTCTGCCCTGCGTGTGACTCGAGGTCTCCAGCACCCCCAGCTGCCCCTCTTCAGCGATGCCCCCTCCTGAAACAAAGATTTCAGCTGCACCCAGCTAAGGCCAGAATTTACAAATGCCCACCTAGTAAGGGGTCGAACCGCTATGTTCGTGCCCATCAAATGTGTAAAAGAACAATTTTGGCCTTGTGTCTTTTCTTTAAAAGAAATCTTCCTCCTCTCACCTATGCCCCCTAGCCTTGAAAGACCCTGCCTGCCCACCCTAGGGAAAAGACACCCGTCATTCACCTTATCTATGCCCTTCGATGTCTCTAAGGTCACCCCTCAACTCCAGGGAAAAAGAAAGGTCCCAGCATCTCCTTATATCTCAAACTCCTCCATTCCCAGCCATGTCCCAGTAAATCTCTCCCGAACCCTCTCCAGTTTAATAATACCCTCCCTATAATAGCGGGGGGGAGCGACCAGAGCTGGGGCACAGCGCTCCAGAAGAGGCCCTCACCAACGTCCCTGTACAACCTCAACATGACGTCCGCAGCTCCTACACTCAGAGGGTCTGAGCGAAGAAGGTCAGCGCGCCGGACGCCTTCTTCCCTGCCCTGTGTACCGCAGGCCAGTGGCGCCCATCTGTCGCAGCTGCGCAGGTCAGTGAGACGGGGAGGGGGGTGTGGACAGACCTGAAAAGCTCTGGAAGTTATCAGACAGGAACAAGATTTTTTTTGGTCTCTTGAAGAGGGGAAGGTGGGAGGGAGGAGAGAGAGGTTCGAAAGTGCAGCACTCGGCCGACATTCCCACACTGGGGAGAAAGAAGGTAACACCATGCCGAAGAGACAGCCATGTGCCTCTGCTGAATTGCTGGGTCAAAAGGCTCTATCCTTTCTCCCATGGTCCACAGAGCAGCTGAAAGGGTATTTGTGGATGTAAATATGGACCTTGTCACTTTCATGATGTCTGTGTCTCTGTCTCTCTTTTGTGCATTCGATTTTCAGAAATAAACCCTGGTCTCTAACCCTCCGCATCTGTACTGGCCGTTCCCCGAGGGGCTTTGGAATACCCCTACGTCAAACCCCTATGTATTATTGCCCTGTCCTTAGTTACACCCCCCCCCCCGGAGAAGTTGGGGAGAGGGGTGGCAAGCTGCCTTTTTGATCTGCTGTAGATTTACACCCCACCCCCTTGTCGGGGTGGGGGGGCAAGAGGATTGGAATTTCAAGATTTTGACCCAGCGCGAGTGAAGGAATGGCCGATACGTTTCCAATTCAGGATGGGGAGCGGCTCTGGGTTGGCGGGGGGCGGGGGTGCGGTGGCATTCCCATGTACCTGCCACCCTCGTCCTTCCAGATGGAAGCGATCGTGGGTTTTGGAAGGTGCTGCCTCAGGGTCTTTGGTCAAATTGGACGCCAACAGGTTCGGACTACTGTGGCATTGTGGGAAAACTTCCCCAGCTGATGGCGCGCTGTGTCTGTTTCCCCCAACCCACGCACTTCTGGAGGGGGGGGGTGTTTGGGGGTGGAAGTTTTGAGTTTGGAAGGAGCTGTCAGAGGACCCTCGGCGAGTTGCTGCGGTGCATCCTGTAGATGGTACGCACTGCTGCGGCTGGGTGTCACTGGTGGAGGGAGAGTTGGAGCTCAGCCATTGTGCGTTGGTGGCGGACGGAGTGAGTTTCAAAGGTGGGGGTTAAAGCATCAATTGACTGGTCATAAGGCACAGAAACAGACCATTCGGTCCCATTCGTCCATGCCGACCCATATATCCTCAATTAATCCAGTCCCATTTGCCAGCATACGGCCCCTGTCCCTCTAAAACCTTCCTTATCCACGCCCCCATCCCGCTGCCTTTTAAATATTGTCACTACCAGCCCCCACCACTTCCTCGTTCCACACACGCACCCCCCTCTGTGTGAAAAAGTTGCCCCTCAGGTCCCTATCCCCCTCCACCTTAAACCTGTGCCCCTCTAGTTTTGGACTCCCCCTACCCCTGGGGGGTAAAGACCTTCCCTATTCCCTCTCTCCATGCCCCTCATGGGTTTATAAACCTCTATAAGGACCCCCCTCAGCTTCTGACACTCTGGAGAAAACAGCCCCCAGCCTCTCCCTGTCGCTCAAACCCTCCAACATCCTTTTCCGAACCCCTTTCCCAACATCCTTCCTGTAGCAGGGAGACCGGGATTGGACGCAATATTCCCAAAGTGGCCTCACCAATACACAACCCTCCCGACTCCGACACTCAACGCACCGACCGATAAAGGCCAGCGTCCCGAACCCCCCCCCCCCCCACCGCCCTGTCTACCTGCGGCTCCACTTTCAAGGGACTATGTACCTGCGCCCCCCCCGCCAAGGTCTCTCAGTTCAGCAACACTCCCCCAGGACCTTCTCATTAAATCCTGCCTGGTTCACATTTATCTAAATTAAATTCGTTGGAAATGGTGGGGTCGGGGGGTGGGAACTGCTGTTTCCTGGACATTGTCGAGCTTCTCGAGTGTTCTCGGAGCCTCATCTGTCTACGGCAAATGGGGAATGTTCCCTCAACCTCCTGACTCGATGGTGGGGCAGGCTTTGATTCATCTCATTCCCTGGAAGTCCATTCGAGAAAGTGAAATTAATCGCCTCTGGGGTGGGCAGCTCTGCTTCAATAAGATCTGACAGTTTTGTGACCACTGGAGCAGGGAATAATGGATCACTTATTTGGAAGGTTCGGAACTGAGGGTTAAGGGGACAATTCCTCATCGTAGAGGCAGCCCTCTCTCAGACATCCACTCCTCTCCTTTGCACAGCACCGGCCTCGAAGATAGAAAGTTGAGGATTCAGGACCTGCATTCGATGTTATCGCAGCTGTTCAGCTGAATTCTCACTCCCCGTTACACGTAGAGAGGCAAGCTATTTCTGCTGGAGGGTCAGTGCCGAGGGAGCGGGCACTGCGTGAGGGTCAGCGGGTGTCATCAGAGGGTTGGCGCCGAGGGAGCTGTTGCAGGCAGACAGCACTCAGACAGTGCGGTAGAATGCAGGAAGCTGGTTGTGGTTGTGGGAGATCAGTCATCTCAGTTCCAGGATATCCCAGAAGTTCCTCATGGTAGTGTCCTAGGGCCCCACCTGTCTTCAGTTCCTTCATCAATTACCTTCCCTCCATCAGAAGGTCAGAAGTAGGGGGGGGGGGCGTTCGCCGATGACTGTCCAATGTTCAGCACCGTTCGCGATTCCCCAAATACTGAACCAGTCCGTGTTCACAGGCAACAAGATCTGGGCAGTCTCCAGGCTTCGGGCCTGACAAGTGACATTCGCGCCACACAAATGCCAGGCTATGCCCATCGCCCCCTTGACGATCAATGGCATCCAAAAACCAGAGGGGCATAGGTTTAAGAGGAGAGGGAACAGGGAACTGAGGGGTAACTTTTTCACACAGAGGGTGGTGCTTGCATGGAACCTGTTTCCCTCGTTCAGAACTAGGGGGCACATTTTTACAGTGAGAGCAGAAAGGTTACACTCAGGGTGATGCATGTGTGGGATGAACTTCGAGAGGAAGTGGTGCATGTGGGCACAGTTACAAACATTTAAGAGCCATTTGGATAAGGACACGGATGGGGAAAGGTTTGGAAGGGTATGGGCCGGGCGCGGGCAGCTGTGGGACTGGTTTAGTTTGGGATTATGGGGCCGCACAGACCGGTTGGGCCGAAGGGCCTGTCTCCGTGCTGTAGGGATCGATGAGAATTTCGAAAGGGCCGCCTGTCACTAACTGGGAGCAAGTGTGAGCTGCGGAGAGAGAGGTGGCGGGGGAATTCAGAGGGTACGAGAGGGTTAGAAGGGCAAAGTTTGTGGCTTAACCTCTGCTCTCCGTTTTGCGGTGAGCTCAGCGAAAGGCGAGAGACTCATTCGGCTGATCTCAGACTCGGTCATTGTAAAGAAGCGAGCCATTCACCCGTGAAGATGTGAGTTCCCACTTCCCTCTCCAACCAGGTCACCATGATGAGGAAGATTAAACAGCTTGGGAATAGGATGAGGGGAAACTCAATCAAGATCCTCGAAATGACTAAGGGCGTCTCAAGAAAGTCAGAGAGATGTACGGCATGGTTACAGACCCTTCGGCCCAACCCGTCCCTGCCGGCCCACGTATAGATCCGGTCCCGTTTGCCAGCGTGTGGCCCCTGTCCCTCTAAACCCTTCCTTATCCACGTCCCCATCCCGATGCCTGTTAAATGCTGTCACTGTACAGCCCCCACCCACTTCCTCGTCCCACACACGCACCACCCTCTGCGTGAAAAAGTTATCCCTCAGGTCACTTTCCCCCTCCCACCTTAAATTAGTTTTAGACCCCCCTACCCCTGGGGGGGCGGGGGGGGGGGAAGCTGTTCACCCTATCCATGCCCCTCATGGTTTTATAAACCTCTATAAGGTCCGCCCCCCTCCAGCCTCCGACGCTCTGGGAAAACAGCCCCCAGCCTCTCCCTGTCGCTCAAACCCTCCGACGTCCTTTTCCGAACCCCTTTCCCAACATCCTTCCTGTAGCAGGGAGACCGGGATCGGACACGGTATTCCTAAAGCGGCCTCACCAAAACACGACCCTCCCGACACCGACCGATAAAGGCGAGCATCCCGAACCCCCTCCCTCACCGCCCTGTCTGCTGGAGAACGGGGCGAGTGGCCCGGCGGAGAACCAGCGCCAACATCGATGGGCCAAATGGCCACTGTTCTGTGAATCCTGCAGTGAGTTGGAGCAGGAGAAGCTGGGGGCGGGGAGGCGGGGGGAGGGATTGCACACCACACAGATCGCATCTGCCTCCAGTTGATGAAAGAGGCACCAGTTTCATTCTTCCTGGAGATGCACGGGGTTAAAGAGGAGATCTTTTCCTTTCTAGTGGAAAAGAAAATTGTGCGGCATGGGAAAAATCAAAAATGTAACGAGCACCACATTGCCAGAGCTGCTAAACTGCAAGGTCCTTGTGCCTGGGATCACATTATAAATGTTTTGTGCGGTTTTTCTCTGAGCGCAGTCTGTTTCTGATTGAACCTTTGCAGAGAGCGTGGCTCCTTCCAGGAGTCGCTGTCCCTGCGCCACGTTTAAGAAAGAGGTGCGAGTCATACATCGCAGAGACAGACCCTTCCGCCCAAGCAGTCCATGCCGACCGTAATCCCAACCCAAACTGGTCTCCCAGCTCCTGGCCTGTCTCTGCGCTTCTCCACACGTCTTTTCAACGCGGTAACTATCACCACATCCACCACTTCTACATTCCGCTTGCTGGGTCTTTCTTAAAATCTCTCTCGTCGCAAAAGGCACCCTTGTCCTTGAAGAAGGATCCAGAGCCCTTCCCGTTCCTCCAGCTCCATGCCTTGTTATCTCGGATTCTCCAGCATCGGCAGCTCTCGCGCTCTCTTGGCCAAGCCTCCTTCTGATTTTAACAACCTCTCCAAGGTCACCCCCTCAGCCTCCAGTGAGAGAGGTCCCAGCCTCTCCTTCTAACTCAAACTCTCCAATCCCCTGGGAAATCTCTTCCGAAACCGGCTGCAGCTTTGGAACGTCCTTCCTAGAAGGGAACCAGACGCAGCGCTCCAGAAGAGGCCCCGCCAACGTCCCGCACAACCCTTGACGTGGCGATTGCTCTGTTCAAAGCCGCAAGAAACTACAGAGCGAGAGAGAGAGAGAGAGACACACAAACCTATTGCTCAAACCACCTTTCAAAATACTCACTCTATGTATACCTCCCCCTGCCTCGGAAAAGCAACGGACAGCATCAAAAACATCTCCTAGCCCGTTCATACTGTCTTCCGATGGGCGGAAGAGATAAAAGTGTGCACACACGTACAAACTGATTCAAGAACAGCTTCTTCTCTGCTGTGAGAAGAGTTCCGAATGGGCCTCTCCAAGCTTAACGTGAACATTGAACTCGCTCTCTGTTGCACCTTCTCTGTAGCTATAACTCGGTGTTCCTCGCTCTGTTCTATCACTTTGAACACCTGCACTGCAAAACTCTCCACCGGAGCTAGGGACACGCAACGCGATTAATTCAAACGCAGTCAAACCGACACGGTCTGAGAAGCTCGACGCTGTCCAGGACAAAGCATAACACCTCCCCTCCCCCCCCCCCCCCGACCCTCAGCTCCCTCCTGGCTCTAGCCCCCACCGTCAACACTCCCTCCCCCTGACGCCGACACACTGAGGCGGCTGAGCTCCAACACTCCCCCACCCAATCCACCACCAACACATGGCCGCACTAGAAATGCTCGGCTGAGCTCCAACAAACCCTCCATCCCTCCGCTGTCGACGCACAGAGGCAGCTGGGCTCATTATGAACGCTCGACTGAGCTCCAACACTCAACTACCCCTGACGCATTAGGAATGCTTGGCTGAGTTCCAACGCTCCTTCCCTTTTGTCACTGATTCACTGGGGTGGCAGCAGCACAGCATGCGTACTGCCTAAAGGAACCACTGCCAAGGCTCCTCCAACAGCACCTTCCAAATCTTTACTCCCTGGAAGGGCGAGAGACAGCGGTGGGAGGGCGTTGGAAGGCGGGGAAGCTCTTTCAACCTTCAAAATCCCGGAACAACCCTCCCTAAGGTCTCTGAGTGTTCCAACCCCACAGCAGCGGTTCGAGAAGGCCACGTTCTCAACGGGTGGATCGGGGCAGGTGGTGAGCGCGCAGTCTCAGATGGCAGAGCATCCACACCAGCTCGGGGTGGGGGCGGTCGCCATGCTGTCCGAGGCCTTTTCCTGCTGTTGAATGCCCAATGCAAGGTGGGGGGTGGGGGAAGCTGTGCTGAAACAGTTACTCGCGCGTCCCTGGGCACTATGGGACAATTGAGTACGGCCAATCCCACACTGGGCACAGGGCTCTGTGACAGAAGGGATCGTCGGGCAAGCTGCTCACACAGAGGACTGTCATTCAGTCGCAGGATTCCCGTTTCCAATCCTAGAATACAGGGTGCTGCATGTGGATTTATATCTTGCACGCGGCGATCTTAATAGGTCTGTCACAAGATAGATGTGAGGGTCTGTTTGGATGTATTTTGGACATGGCTAGACAACCCTTGCAGCAAAGAGATGGGAAGGGGGTGCGAGGAAGAGATAAGTGCATTAAATAAACCATCACATCCAGGATGTTGCCGGGGTTTGGAGGGTTTGAGTTACAGGGAGAGGATGGATAGGCTGACTGTCGGAGGCTGAGGGGTGACCTTATAGAGGTGTAAAAAAGTTCGAGGGGCATGGTTAGGGTGAACAGCTGAGGTCCCTTCCCCAGGGGGAGGGGGGAAGTCCAAGGGGAGGGGGCAAGTCCAAAAGTAGAGGGGCATAGGTTTAAGGTGAGAGGTGGAAAGAGGGCCTGAGGGGCAACTTTTTCACACAGAGGGTGGTGTGTGTGTGGAACGAGGAAGTGGGTGGGGGCTGGTACAATTATAGCATTGAAAAGGCATCTGGATAGGGACAGGAATAAGGAAGGGTTTAGAGGGATAAGGGCCAAACGCTGGCGAATGGGACTAGGCTTATACTGGACTATCAGACTGAAGGGTCTGTCTCTGCACTGTGTGACTCTATAAGGACACCCGTCAGGCTCTGATGCTCCAGGGAATACAGTCCCAGCCTCTCCCGACAGCTCAAACCCTCCAACATCCTCGTCGATCTTTTCTGCACCTCCTCAAGTTTGAGATTGCCGTATCAGGAAGAAAACATTGCAGGGAGACGAGAGGCCGCGGCTTTTATCTCGGAACGACGCCTTTCTCCTATTTTGTAAATGACCCCTTCTCGCGGAGAGAACGTCCGACCGTGGAAGGTGGAGATGTGGCACCGGTCTCAGTGGGTTCCCAACCACGCCTCGAGATCCGAGGCTGCCCCCTCGGCACACAGTCTGGGATAGTCGTGGTCGGGGACTGAACGGGGAGGCCAAAGACTGTTCTGCGACGTCGTACCGAAGTTAAAGTGTCACAGCACACGGTGGCCGCACTCATCTGCTGGCTTCGATCGCAGCCCACGCCCCCAGAGACAACTTGGAGATGAACGGTGAAAGCAAATGGTTCTGTAGTTGTGGACAGATGTAGTCCTATAATTCGGAAAGCCACAAGCTACTTGGGAAGGGTGGAGTGCAAACATAGATGCCAGAGCAATTTTCATCGGAAACTTGTAAGGCTGTTGGATGGCAGCATCAGGGAGAAGCTGCGAAAATGCACTCAGAACGGAGAACAGCGCTTGGGACGGTTAAGTATTTGCTGGTTGGAAACGGAGGAAGATTTTTCAGGGGAGGGTGGTGTAGTACTGGAGATGAGGAAACCTGAGTAGTGCTTCAAATCATGGATTCACTCCAGTGTGGGCACAGGCCATTCAGCCCATAGAAGAGCATCCCACCCCCACCAACCCGGTAACCCTCATTTTACTGTGGTCAATCCCACCCTAACCCGCACATCCCCGGGCACTACGGGGCAATTTAGCACGGCCAATCCCACCCTAACCCGCACATCCCCGGGCACTACGGGACAATTTAGCACGGCCAATCCCACCCTAACTCGCACATCCCTGGGCACTACGGGACAATTTAGCACGGCCAATCCCACCCTAACCCGCACATCCCCGGGCACTACGGGACAATTTAGCACGGCCAATCCCAACCTAACCCGCACATCCCCGGGCACTACGGGACAATTTAGCATGGCCAATCCCACCCTAACTCGCACATCCCTGGGCACTATGGGACAATTTAACACGGCCAATCCCACCCTAACCCGCACATCCCCGGGCACTACGGGACAATTTAGCACGGCCAATCCCACCCTAACCCGCACATCCCTGGGTACTACGGGACAATGTAGCACGGCCAATCCCACCCTAACCCGCACATCCCTGGGCACTACGGGATAATTTAGCACAGCCAATCCCACCCCAACCCGCACATCCCTGGGCACCACGGGACAATTTAGCACGGCCAATCCCTCCCTAACCCGCACATCCCCGGGCACTACAGGACAATTTAGCACGGCCAATCCCACCCTAACCCGCACATCCCTGGGCACTACGGGACAATTTAGCACGGCCAATCCCTCCCTAACCCGCACATCCCCGGGCACTACGGGACAATTTAGCACGGCCAATCCCACCCTAACCCGCACATCCCTGGGCATTACGGGACAATTTAGCACAGCTAATCCCACCCTAACCCGCACATCCCTGGGCACTACGGGACAATTTAGCACGGCCAATCCCACCCTAACCCGCACATCCCTGGGCACTACGGGACAATTTAGCACGGCCAATCCCTCCCTAACCCGCACATCCCCGGGCACTACGGGACAATTTAGCACGGCCAATCCCACCCTAACCCACACATCCCCGGGCATTACGGGACAATTTAGCACAGCTAATCCCACCCTAACCCGCACATCCCTGGGCACTACGGGGCAATTTAGCACGGCCAATCCCACCCTAACCCACACATCCCTGGGCACTACGGGACAATTTAGCACGGCCAGTCCCACCCTAACCCGCATCACCCTGGGCACTACGGGGCAACTTAGCACGGCCAATCCCACCCTAACCCGCACATCCCTGGGCACTACGGGACAACTTAGCACGGCCAATCCCACCCTAACACGCACATCCCTGGGCACTACGGGACAACTTAGCACGGCCAATCCCACCCTAACCTGCACATCCCTGGGCACTACGGGACAATTTAGCACGGCCAGTCCCACCCTAACCCACACATCCCTGGGCACTACGGGACAATTTAGCACGGCCAGTCCCACCCTAACCCGCACATCCCTGGGCACTACGGGACAACTTAGCACGGCCAATCCCACCCTAACCCGCACATCCCTGGGCACTACGGGACAATTTAGCACGGCCAGTCCCACCCTAACCCGCACGTCCCTGGGCACTACGGGACAATTTAGCACGGCCAATCCACCCTAACCCACACATCCCTGGGCACTACGGGTCAATTTAGCACGGCCAGTCCCTCCCTAACCCGCACGTCCCTGGGCACTACTGGACAATTTGGCACGGCCAATCCCACCCTAACCCACACATCCCTGGGCATTACGGGTCAATTTAGCACGGCCAATCCCACCCTAACCCGCACATCCCTGGGCACTACGGGGCAATTTAGCACGGCCAATCCCACCCTAACCCACACATCCCTGGGCACTACGGGACAATTTAGCACGGCCAGTCCCACCCTAACCCGCACATCCCTGGGCACTACGGGACAATTTAGCACGGCCAGTCTCACCCTAACCCGCACATCCCTGGGCACTACGGGACAACTTAGCACGGCCAATCCCACCCTAACCCGCACATCCCTGGGCACTACGGGACAACTTAGCACGGCCAATCCCACCCTAACCCGCACATCCCTGGGCACTACGGGACAACTTATCACGGCCAATCCCACCCTAACCCGCACATCCCTGGGCACTACGGGACAATTTAGCACGGCCAGTCCCACCCTAACCTGCACGTCCCTGGGCACTACGGGACAATTTAGCACGGCCAATCCACCCTAACCCACACATCCCTGGGCACTACGGGTCAATTTAGCACGGCCAGTCCCACCCTAACCCGCACGTCCCTGGGCACTACTGGACAATTTGGCACGGCCAGTCCACCCTAACCTGCACATCTTTGGACCGTGGGAGGAAACCAGAGCACCCGGAGGAAACGCACAGAGACACGCAGTGGGGAGAACGTAAGGAGCCCGTGACCCCTCTGAGAAAGTTCTGGATATTCATCCTGGCAGCCATTTCCTCATCGAGAAATGTTGAGCCGAACAAAGTGAATCATTGTCAGCCAACATTGGCCCATTGGGACTGAGGCTTTCACTACAGTCGGTGGTAAATGTACCAGCTGTTTCTTTTAGGGGGTCAGAACTGAAGTTATATCCTTTATCTGTACGGGTTCCCTATTTTCTATTCTGAGCCGAGCGTGAGCTCTTACAGATTGGAGTCCACAGCAAATTTTGCTAGAGACTGGTTCTGCAAACCAGCGTCGCTATCACCATTCCTCAGTGGCCGTTTAGCCAGACGTTTATTTGGTCTGGTTCTGACGTGAACGCTGCTCAGCAACTTAGCTGCTCCGAGCCAGGTGTAGCTGGGCTTTCACAGGTGCGCACTCTCTTGGGATACCCGCCTAGCAGCTCTCTTCCTCATCACCCCTGCGACAACTGCTCACCTGAACCACTGCCTGCCCTGGACATCTATAAGATCGCCTGCAGAGACAGAGAAACACGACATCCGACAGACAGGAAGGAAGCTAACAACAAGAGTGCACGATCGCCAACTGGCTACAAAAATGACACGACCAATGCTCACTCATCTCTACCCGCATTGTTAAGGAGAAGCACCGATTCGACTGGGACAACATCAAAATCCTGGGACAAGCTAAGCAGGGACAGGCGCAGGAATTCCTAGAAGCCCGGCACTCCACGAAGAAAACCATCAACAAACTCATAGAGCTCGACCCCATGTACACTCCGCTGCGAAGGAAAACCGGAAGTGAGGCAATCCAGCTCAAACGGATCCCAGAGTTTAAAAACCGGGCGGGAAAACGCACCCGCGCTGAGGATGTTACCCAGCACGATAACGAAACGTCTGCGGAACAACAAACCAGCTCAGCGAGCCCACCAACCACAACACGAGTTACAAATCTACTCCAAAATCTTATTCAATTCCTGGTCGGGCTCCTTGTGCTGCCTTGACATTAATCTTAACTGGAAACTGACAAAGGGGTTGGAAGTATCAGATTTAATGGATACATAGAGGAGCCTTGCTCCGTACAGCGAGCTTCACTCTTGCCTTACAGGTGCGGTAGCTTTGAACGCAGGAGAGGCAATGGCCTCTGATAGCTAAAGCAAACCACAATCCCCATCCTGGTAGGATGGGAGTGCAGCTTCCCTTCCAACAATTACACCCAAAACACCAAGAGAAACTCGCCTTTCCCCCGGTAATCGGCGTCAAGAGCAGTTAAAAGAAAAAAAAGCTCTGATCTCCACCTTACAAATGATAAGCAGCAATTGATTTGTTTGACCCGAACAATGAACTGAATTACGAACAAACTGAACAATTCCCCCCTGACTCCTAACTACTCCCTAACTGGTCCACTGGAATGCTGTTCAAATAAACATAAGTTCCGCTTCGATAACCCCAATTAATTTGAAAAGTTAAAACTTAGTCTCTCCAAGCTCGCACAGTGTATGTCTTCTCTGTTTTATTTTCAATCTTCCTTCTGTTGGTTTCACATCACAAATCTCCTTCTGCCACTGATTCTGCCAACTTGGATGGTTTTCTCTGCAATTTCTTCGAAGTTGGAGCTAAAATGCCATTGCTACTTTGACGGGTCTTCTCAGAGAGCTCAATTTTTTTGTGAAAGCTAGGTTTGTACCCTCAGATGGCAAAATCATTTTTGCTGCAGCTGAAGTGTGGCTCTCCCCTCAGATGGCTTATGGCTCTTCTTCGCCTTTCTATCTCTTCAACCTCCGGCTGTCCAACTTCCAACTTAATTTTCTCTAACTCCACTGCACTTGCCGGTTTCTCCCGCAAACCTAAATAAATACCGATCCTTTACAATTTCAGCTTTCCTCTTGTCCCTAGTTAAAACCCAAATGTAGCCTGTTTGCCAAATCTTAAAGTACTTCCTTGCTCTGCCCTTCTAAACTCTCTTGGCAACTCTGGGAAGCATCTTCAAACCCCAGGACCTCTTTATTGATTGACTGACTAATTTCATTAGCACGTGTACCGAAATAGAGTGAAAACATTTGTTTATGAACGGTACAGGCAGGTCACAACAAGCAAAGGAGGTATAGATCAAAAAGCCAGGTGACAATGTTAAGAGCTATTTCCCTCGCTTTTAACTTAACCTACCTTACATAACCGAAATTAAGCAGATTTTTCTAAGTTTTACTCAAACATCTGGGACACCAATCCCCAAGTCTGTCTATATCTGTCCAAACCCGTTCAGATCCATCTGGATCCTGGATTCAATCTGTCCAGATCCTGCACTTGATCGGTTTGAGTTTCCAATTTACTAACCATGCACATCCATTGAAAGTCAATGAGAAGCCTGGGAGAGCAGCAAGAGGACGGGATCCCAGCAAATATTCTCCTTTCAGTTCAGATGGTGAGGGGGAGGGAGTCAGTGGGAGCATAGGGCGAGGGCAAGAGATGTTGTGGTCTTAAATGAGTTGAGAATTCAGAGAGGCTCCAGCCGCCATGTTGGTGCGGGGCAAGAGGGGGAGGGGGCAACATTGCGGGGCGCAGGGCAGTCCCCCGCCGACTGCGCGATGGCGTCACGGGGCAAAGTGCGGAGGGGCGTCCCACCCACTCAGCTCGGGGACAGAGGCCGCTTCCGGTGACCTCATTGCGGGGCATCGGAAACCGTCTCTCTTCCTCGGCCAAAGGGCCTCTGCTGGGGGTGGGAAGAGCGTTCAATAAATGAAGGCCGCTGCCCATCATAACCATTCTCCCACAAGTCGCGTCATTAACAAAATAAAAGAAACAAACTCAGAACAAAACTGGATCAGATCCGCATCGAGAAAAAAATATGCCATAAAAAAAATTGCTGGCTGCGACAAAGGCAAATTTAAATTAGATTCCGTTCATCGACATTACCCAGAGAGTGTGAATGTCCGTCGCCGTCGACGCTTCTAGAATGACGGAAGTGGGCGGGACGGAGTACATGCGTGATGACCTCACTGCGGGGCAAGGGACGTTGCGCGGTGACGTTGCCCGGATGTTTTTGGGGAAAGGGAGGGTTGCGTCAGATGCCAGAAATCGCGCTGATCACAATGAGCGGCAGTCATTGGGGCGGGAGACCGACGTCATTGCGGGGCTAGGTGGGTGGCTGGTGGCCTGCGGGGCGGAATAACATTTGGACGTGATGGCGTGCGGCCGGTCCGGCGTGCTGACGTCAGGCGGGGCACCTGAAACTGCATACATGCCCCGCTATGACGTCAACGCGGGGCAAAGCATGACGTCCAACAAAGACAAGAGGGGTGTGAAGAGAGGAAGGAGGGTCGGTTCTGAGGACCTGTCAACCAACCAGAAACGTGAACTCTTGATTTCTCTCCACAGATGCTGCCAGACCTGCTGAGGTTCTCTGGGCAATTCCTGTTTCTGTTGGTTGGGGGAAAGGGAGTCGTTGCGAGGTGACATCAGTGCGGGGCAAGACGGCAGCCGCGGTGACGTCCGAGAGGGGCAAGGCGCCCATGCAGTTTGAGGACAAGGGGCGGGAGGGAGGAGTGACGTCAGTGTGGGGGGTGGGGGCGGAGCGACCGGTCGTTTAAGGACCAGCGGTTGCGGCTGGGCGGGTGACGTCAGTGCGGGGCAAACGGGGGGGGCGGAGCGGTGACGACAGTGCGGGGCACGGCGCAACGTCCCTGAAAGACCTGTGGGCGAGGAAGAGAGGGGGCGACGCGTTCGTGCGGGGCGGGGCGAGCGTGCGCGCGCGGTGACCTCACCTGCGGGGCAAGGCGTCTCCCGCCCTCCCCCTCCCAACTCGGTGCTTTGTTGCCGCCGGAAGTTGCCGGCCGGCTGCGGGGCGGAAGTGGGGCCTGTGTGAGTTCAGAGAGGGAGAGGGAGGACAGTGGCGACGGACGGACGGAGGGTCTCGGCTATTGAGGAGGAGGAGGAGGAGGCGGCGGAGGAGGAGGAAGGGGGAAGGTTAACGAAAGCTCGCCGCCGATGACCATCCTACCCAAGCAGCAGGCCGAGCGGGGGGACGACGGGGACGGGAGGCCCCCCGGGGTAGGCCCCAGGCCTCGGGCCTCGCCTACACCGCCGGCCCCGGGGGGCCTAGCTCTGGCCGGGGCTTCCTCCTCCTCGTCCTGCGGCCCTTCGGCGGGCGGCTCCTCCTCTTCGGCTTCTTCCTCCTCCTGCTCCTCCTCCTCGGCGGCGGCGGAGGATGCGGCCTGTCAGGCCTCGGCCTCGATTTCTTCCTCCAACCCTTCGTCGGCCGGGGGCGGCGGGTCGTCGGGCCCCGCCGGCTCCTGCCCGCCGGGGTCGGCCTCCTGCTCGTCGTCGTCGTCATCGTCGTCGTCCCCGGGCTCGGGCTCGCCGTGCACCGGGGAGGGCTCGTCGGGCCCCGGGGGCTCGGCGCTCGGGGCCTGCTGCTCCTCCTCCTCCTGCTCGGGCCCGGGCCAGGCCCAGGCCGCGGCCTCGCACTGGCAGCTGCTGCAGGAGCCTGCGGCCTCCGCTTACCCGCGGCACCACCGCCGTCCCCACCGCCACCATCACCACCGCCACCACCACAAGAGGCGCCACCGGGCCTCCCCTCACCGCAGCGGCCGCATGGGGCACCGCGGGGCCGGGGGGCCCCCTACTCCAGGCCCAGGCCCCCCCTTAGGCCTTCACCCCCACCACCTGCTGCACTACAGGAGGCCCCAGGCTTCCCCCAGCCCCCCCGGGGGTGGGGGAGGCGGCGGCGGCGCCGGGGGTGGCGGAGGCGGCGGGGGGGCCGGGGGCCGAGGGGGCCTCCTCCATCACCTCCTGGAGCAGCACCGCCGCCGCCTCCTGCAGCAGCAGCAGCACCGCCGCCGCCTGCCCCCCCGGGGAGAGCCCGAGGAGGAGGAGGAGGACGACGACGACGAGGACGAGGACGAGGAGGGGGGAGCCGGCCCCGGCTACAACAGCGAGGACGAGTACGAGACGGCGGCCAGAGAGCAGCAGCAGCAGATGCTCCAGGACCCGGCTAAGCTGGAGCAGGTGAGGCTGGGGAGGGGGCTGGGTCGGAGGATCGGTGGGGGGGGGGCAGGGTCAGGAGCGCTGGAGGGTGCAGGGAAGGCTCAGGGTTGGAGGAGCGGGCGCGGGGACGGAGGGTCGGGTGCTGGGTCAGCGGATCGGGGAGGGTAGGGTCGGAGGAGGTGCTGGGCCGGCGTATCGGTGGGCGTGCCGGGCCGGCGGGTCGGGGCGGGTGCTGGGCCAGTGGGGGTGCTGGGCCGGCGGGTCGGGGCGGGTGCCGGGCCGGCGGGTCGGGGCGGGTGCTGGGCCAGTGGGGGTGCTGGGTCGGTGGGTCGGGGGCGGGTGCTGGGTCGGCGGGTCGGGGGCGGGTAGGGTTGGAGGAGGTGCTGGGTCGGCGGATCGGGGCGGGCGGTGGGTCGGCAGTTCGGGGGCGGGTGCTGGGTCGGCGGGGCGGGTAGGGTTGGAGGAGGTGCTGGGCCGGCGGGTCGGTGTGGGTGCTGGGCCGGCGGGTCGGTGGGTTGCTGGGCCGGCGGGTCGGAGGAGGTGCTGGGTCGGAGGTGGAGCTGGGTCGGCGGATCGGGGAGCGTAGGGTCGGAGGAGGTGCTGGGTGGGCGGATCGGGGGCGGGTGCTGGGTCGGTGGATCGGTGGGGGTGCTGGGCCAGTGGGCTGCTGGGCCGGCGGATCGGAGGAGGTGCTGGGTCAGTGGGGGTGCTGGGTCGGTGGGTCGGCGGTTCGGGGGCGGGTGCTGGGTCGGCGGGTCGGGGGCGGGTAGGGTTGGAGGAGGTGCTGGGTCGGCGAATCGGGGCGGGTGCTGGGTCGGCGGATCGGGGCGGGTGCTGGGTCGGCGGATCGGTGGGGGTGCTGGGTCGGCGGATCGGGGCGGCTGCTGGGCCGGCGGATCGGTGGGGGTGCTGGGCCGGCGGATCGGGGCGGGTGCTGGGCCGGCGGATCGGGGCGGGTGCTGGGCCGGCGGATCGGGGCGGGTGCTGGGCCGGCGGATCGGGGCGGGTGCTGGGCCGGCGGATCGGGGCGGGTGCTGGGCCGGCGGATCGGGGCGGGTGCTGGGTCGGCGGATCGGTGGGGGTGCTGGGTCGGCGGATCGGTGGGGCTGCTGGGCCGGCGGATCGGTGGGGGTCGGAGGCGGTGCTGGGTCGGCGGATCGGGGCGGGTGCTGGGCCGGCGGATCGGTGGGGGTGCTGGGTCGGCGGATCGGTGGGGCTGCTGGGCCGGCGGATCGGTGGGGGTCGGAGGCGGTGCTGGGTCGGCGGATCGGGGCGGGTGCTGGGTCGGCGGATCGGGGCGGGTGCTGGGTCGGCGGATCGGTGGGGGTGCTGGGTCGGCGGATCGGTGGGGCTGCTGGGCCGGCGGATCGGTGGGGGTCGGAGGCGGTGCTGGGTCGGCGGATCGGGGCGGGTGCTGGGCCGGCGGGTCGGTGGGGGTGCTGGGTCGGCGAATCGGGGCGGGTGCTGGGTCGGCGGATTGGGGCGGGTGCTGGGTCGGCGGATCGGTGGGGGTGCTGGGCCGGCGGATCGGGGCGGCTGCTGGGCCGGCGGATCGGTGGGGGTGCTGGGCCGGCGGATCGGGGCGGGTGCTGGGCCGGCGGATCGGGGCGGGTGCTGGGCCGGCGGATCGGGGCGGGTGCTGGGCCGGCGGATCGGGGCGGGTGCTGGGCCGGCGGATCGGTGGGGGTGCTGGGTCGGCGGATCGGTGGGGCTGCTGGGCCGGCGGATCGGTGGGGGTCGGAGGCGGTGCTGGGTCGGCGGATCGGGGCGGGTGCTGGGCCGGCGGGTCGGTGGGGGTGCTGGGCCGGCGGATCGGAGGAGGTGCTGGGTCAGTGGGGGTGCTGGGTCGGTGGGTCGGCGGTTCGGGGGCGGGTGCTGGGTCGGCGGGTCGGGGGCGGGTAGGGTTGGAGGAGGTGCTGGGTCGGCGAATCGGGGCGGGTGCTGGGTCGGCGGATCGGGGCGGGTGCTGGGTCGGCGGATCGGGGCGGGTGCTGGGTCGGCGGATCGGTGGGGGTGCTGGGTCGGCGGATCGGTGGGGGTGCTGGGTCGGCGGATCGGGGCGGGTGCTGGATCGGCGGATCGGTGGGGGTGCTGGGTCGGCGGATCGGGGCGGGTGCTGGGTCGGCGGATCGGGGCGGGTGCTGGGTCGGCGGATCGGTGGGGGTGCTGGGTCGGCGGATCGGTGGGGGTGCTGGGTCTGCGGGTCGGGGCGGGCGCTGGGTCTGCGGGTCGGGGCGGGCGCTGGGTCTGCGGGTCGGGGCGGGCGCTGGGTCTGCGGGTCGGGGCGGGCGCTGGGTCTGCGGGTCGGAGGCGGGTGCTGGGTCGGCGGATCGGGGGCGGGTGCTGGGTCGGCGGCGGTGCTGGGTCGGCGGTTCGGGGGCGGGTGCAGGGTCGGAGGGGGTGCTGGGTAGGCGGATCGGTGGGGGAGCAGGGTCAGGAGCGTCGGAGGGGTGCCAGGGAGCAGGGTCGGAGGGTGAAGGGAAGGGAGTATCGGGGTCTGGAGCAAGCGGGAGTGCGTGTGGGGTAGCGGGTTGGGGTTGAAAGATGGAGTGGGAGGTGTGAGGGAGTCTATATCAGGGGAGTGTCGGGGCCTGGAGGGAAGTGGGGAGGGAGGCAGAGTGTGTGGAGAAGGGTTGGGATGATGGGAGGAAATAGGGAGTGTCGGAGGCTGGACGGTGCGTGTGAGTGGTGGACTGTGGGAGTGGGAAGTGTCCCACTCTGGTAGGGTGTCCGGCTGGAGGGAGTGTCCAGACCGGGGGCGGGAGGGAGGGTTAGAGAGGTGGCGTCATGGGGAGTAGCGTGTCGCATTGAACCTTGGAGGGGAGGCAGTTTCTGTGCGTACAGACTGTAGGCTTGAATGCGGCAATGCCTGCCGCGCGCACGTTGTCGAGTTCAGAGTTTAAGCACCTCTGCACAAAGCTCTGCATAAGCGAGAGCTCATGCTCGTGCACGAGCGACTTTGGGAGGTCGGACGTCTTGCATAAAGTCTGAAACTGTGTGGCTTTTGTGTATAATCTAACGGAGAGGTTGTATGTTTTGGATATATGCTGTGTTTGCAATCCCGAATATGTCGAGTGAGGACCGAGTGTTGCCCGTCTGAGATGAGATGTGTGAGGCTCGTCCCTGGGTCCCCTGCTTTTCTTTTTTTTGTCATCTCGTGCAAACTTTGGATGTGAACGTCAGAGGGATGGTTGGCAAGTGCGCAGATAGCTTCAGCATTGTGGGTGTCGGGGGGCAGCGAAGGTGGGGTTAGCTCAGCGGACAGCAGGACCTGGATCAGATGGGGCCGCAGAGGGACAGATGGAGTTTAATCTAATCCATGGCTGAGCTATCTTCGGCGTTATGTGAATATTCTGAGCCCTGTTTGCGTCTGACACATCTGTTGCAGCCGGGCTAGGGGGGATCTTGGTATATGAAGTTGATTTGGATTCGTAGGAGTCGTTTGCTGCGGTCGGTGAGAGGTTAGGTTTCTTGGGGGTTGGAGGGAGTATGTTGGCGCCGATGGAGCATTGCTGAGCTGACGGGAAGACGCAGCTGGGAGAAAGGAAGCATTTGCGGCCTGCGTGGAGTGGAAACTGACAGGGTTCAGTCCTGGGGCCACCGTTACGTACTATCGAGCCGAGCGGCATTGCAACAGACCAACCAGTCCGCGTCCAGAATGACAGCTCCCACCTCCCTGCGTTTGGCCCATATCCCTCTGAAGCTTTCTTATTCACGTGTTTGTCAAAGCGTTTCTTAAACGTGCTACCCCGTATTCACCACTTTTCTCCCAAAGTCCATTCCCGGCATGTTCTGGAAATAAAATGGCCCCTCGGGTCTTTTTTTAAATCATTCTCCTCGATCAGATTCCAGTCTGTAACACTGTCCCTGTTATTCTGTACATAAACCCCCCCCCCCCACCCCCCCCCCCCAAACCCCCTCGATCAGATTCCAGTCTGTAACTCCCTCCCTGGGGGGGTATCTGTTATTCTGTATATAAACCCCCCCGAACCCTCTCGATCAGATTCCAGTCTGTAACTCCCTCCCCGGGGTATCTGTTATTCTGTATATAAACCCCCCCCCCGAACCCACTCGATCAGATTCCAGTCTGTAACTCCCTCCCCGGGGGTGGGGTATCTGTTATTCTGTATATAAACCCCACCGAAAACCCTCGATCAGATTCCAGTCTGTAACTCCCTCCCCGGGGTATCTGTTATTCTGTATGTAAACTTCCCCGAACCCCCTCGATCAGATTCCAGTCTGTAACTCCCTCCCCGGCGGGTATCTGTTATTCTGTATATGAACCCCCCCCGATCAGATTCCAGTCTGTAACTCCCTCCCCGGGGGGGGTATCTGTTATTCTGTATATAAACCCCACCGAACCCCCTCGATCAGATTCCAGTCTGGAACTCCCTCCCCGGCGGGTATCTGTTATTCTGTATATGAACCCCCCCCGATCAGATTCCAGTCTGTAACTCCCTCCCCGGGGGGGGTATCTGTTATTCTGTATATAAACCCCCCCGAAACCCCTCGATCAGATTCCAGTCTGTAACTCACTCCCCGGGGGGTATCTGTTATTCTGTATATAAACTCCCCCCGAACGCCCTCGATCAGATTCCAGTCTGTAACTCCCTCCCCGGGGGGTATCTGTTATTCTGTATATAAACTTCCCCGAACTCCCTCGATCAGATTCCAGTCTGTAACTCCCTCCCCGGGGGGTATCTGTTATTCTGTATATAAACCCCCCCGAAACCCCTCGATCAGATTCCAGTCTGTAACTCACTCCCCGGGGGGTATCTGTTATTCTGTATATAAACCCCCCCGAAACCCCTCGATCAGATTCCAGTCTGTAACTCACTCCCCGGGGGGTATCTGTTATTCTGTATATAAACTTCCCCGAACCCCCTCGATCAGATTCCAGTCTGTAACTCCCTCCCCGGCGGGTATCTGTTATTCTGTATATGAACCCCCCCCGATCAGATTCCAGTCTGTAACTCCCTCCCCGGGGGGGGTATCTGTTATTCTGTATATAAACCCCACCGAACCCCCTCGATCAGATTCCAGTCTGGAACTCCCTCCCCGGGGGGTATCTGTTATTCTGTATATGAACCCCACCGAAACCCCTCGATCAGATTCCAGTCTGTAACTCCCTCCCCGGGGTATCTGTTATTCTGTATATAAACTTCCCCGAACCCCCTCGATCAGATTCCAGTCTGTAACTCCCTCCCCGGCGGGTATCTGTTATTCTGTATATGAACCCCCCCCGATCAGATTCCAGTCTGTAACTCCCTCCCCGGGGGGGGTATCTGTTATTCTGTATATAAACCCCACCGAACCCCCTCGATCAGATTCCAGTCTGGAACTCCCTCCCCGGCGGGTATCTGTTATTCTGTATATGAACCCCCCCCGATCAGATTCCAGTCTGTAACTCCCTCCCCGGGGGGGGTATCTGTTATTCTGTATATAAACCCCCCCGAAACCCCTCGATCAGATTCCAGTCTGTAACTCACTCCCCGGGGGGTATCTGTTATTCTGTATATAAACTCCCCCCGAACGCCCTCGATCAGATTCCAGTCTGTAACTCCCTCCCCGGGGGGTATCTGTTATTCTGTATATAAACTTCCCCGAACTCCCTCGATCAGATTCCAGTCTGTAACTCCCTCCCCGGGGGGTATCTGTTATTCTGTATATAAACCCCCCCGAAACCCCTCGATCAGATTCCAGTCTGTAACTCACTCCCCGGGGGGTATCTGTTATTCTGTATATAAACCCCCCCGAAACCCCTCGATCAGATTCCAGTCTGTAACTCACTCCCCGGGGGGTATCTGTTATTCTGTATATAAACTTCCCCGAACCCCCTCGATCAGATTCCAGTCTGTAACTCCCTCCCCGGCGGGTATCTGTTATTCTGTATATGAACCCCCCCCGATCAGATTCCAGTCTGTAACTCCCTCCCCGGGGGGGGTATCTGTTATTCTGTATATAAACCCCACCGAACCCCCTCGATCAGATTCCAGTCTGGAACTCCCTCCCCGGGGGGTATCTGTTATTCTGTATATGAACCCCACCGAAACCCCTCGATCAGATTCCAGTCTGTAACTCCCTCCCCGGGGTATCTGTTATTCTGTATATAAACTTCCCCGAACCCCCTCGATCAGATTCCAGTCTGTAACTCCCTCCCCGGCGGGTATCTGTTATTCTGTATATGAACCCCCCCCGATCAGATTCCAGTCTGTAACTCCCTCCCCGGGGGGGGTATCTGTTATTCTGTATATAAACCCCACCGAACCCCCTCGATCAGATTCCAGTCTGGAACTCCCTCCCCGGGGGGTATCTGTTATTCTGTATATGAACCCCACAAAACCGTGGATTAGTCTATAATTACGAAAAATATGCCGCCTGATTTTGAACTCCTCTACCCCGGGGTAAAGACCCTTAATCTTCACCTTATCTATACCCCTCGTGATTTTATAAACCTCTGTAAGGTCACCCCTCAACCTCCTATGCTCCAGTGAAAAAATTCCCAGCCTCTCCTTAAAACTCAAACCCTCCGTACCCAGCAACATCCTGGTAAATCTCTTCTGAATCCTCTCCAGCTTCTTGTAACACGCCAATGATTTGGATGATGAAAGCGAATGTAAAAGTGTATTGTATCTTTTTTTAAGTGAGCAGAGAATAAATGTTGGGCATTTTGAATCAAGCTGTGAAATGACTTAAACAGATCATAGCTGGAACTCTGTGAATGGTTCCGGGGGCCCCGTATCCAAGCAGAGATAGACCAACACTGGAGGCAGTGCAGGGAAGGCTCACTCGGCTGGTCCCGGGGATGGAGGGGCTGCCTCATGAGGGAGAGGTGGAGTTTAGGAGAATGTGGGGGGTGGGGACCTGACAGGGAAGATGTGGAGGGATCCTTTCTCTCCCCCCGCCTTGTGTGGGAGAGTCTAGGACCAGAGGGGGCATCATCCCAGAGTAAGGGGGGGGGGTCACCCATTGAAGACAGAGATGGGGAGGAATTTCCTCCCTCCGAGGGGAGAGATTCTGTGGAATTCTTCACCGCAGAGGTTTGTTGGGGCTGGGTCACTCGAGGGTGAGATGTTTAATCAGGAAGTGGGGGGATCGAGGGGTTATATTCGAGGCTGAGAGAGAGAGAGATGTTTAATCAGGAAGGGGGGAATCGAGGGGTTATATTCGAGGCTGAGAGAGAGAGACAGATGTTTAATCAGGAAGGGGGGGGATCGAGGGGTTATGTTCGAGGCAGAGAGAGAGAGAGATGTTTAATCAGGAAGGGGGGGGATCGAGGGGTTATGTTCGAGGCAGAGAGAGAGAGAGAGAGATGTTTAATCAGGAAGGGGGGAATCGAGGGGTTATATTCGAGGTTGAGAGAGAGAGAGAGATGTTTAATCAGGAAGGGGGGGGGATCGAGGGGTTATGTTCGAGGCAGAGAGAGAGAGAGAGATGTTTAATCAGGAAGGGGGGGGATCGAGGGGTTATATTCGAGGCTGAGAGAGAGAGAGAGATGTTTAATCAGGAAGTGGGGGGATCGAGGGGTTATATTCGAGGCTGAGAGAGAGAGAGAGATGTTTAATCAGGAAGGGGGGGATCGAGGGGTTATATTCGAGGCTGAGGGAGAGAGAGAGATGTTTAATCAGGAAGTGGGGGGATCGAGGGGTTATATTCGAGGCTGAGAGAGAGAGAGAGATGTTTAATCAGGAAGGGGAGTTGAGTTATGGGGAAAGGTTGGAAAGTGGAGTTGAAGATGATCAGAGCAGGATTTGGGTTGAAAGAGCCAAAAAATCATTTTAATCATTTGGGGCACAGGGATGTGTGTATCTGTTGTGGTCTCTCATTAGACAGAGCCGTGTTGGCTGTAGTTTTCGCTGTTGAATGTTGATCAGACGAATGAGTCCCTGCCGCGCTCTCACTTTGCCAGACCCCGCGTCCAATCCCACTCTGGTCATCCCTTCCCTTTCTTCTCTGTCGGGGATGTCCAAGGCTCAGACTTGGGTGCGCACAGGGCAGAACCCATCCAAATCTCTTTCTGGGCTGACTCTCCTTACCACTTTGAATAAACGTCAACTCTGCCAGACTCACTGCAGGCCCTCTGTCGCAACCTGAGACATGTCAGTGAGTTCTGCTTCCTGTCCTGTGTCAGACAGTTCAGAATTTATAACCGTCGCCCTGTTTCCCAAGTTGGTCTGTTACCCAGCCCCCCTCACCGTCACCCCCTCCAGCCCCCTACACCCCCTCCCTGTCCCCACCGTCACCTCCTCAGCCCCCTCCATCCCAGACGGATGTGATCGCATTGGAATTGGGTATCGAAGAGGAGGTTCACTGGGACAATAAATCAGAGAACTGCAGGCGTTTGATGTGTGAAACGCGATTGCTGGTAGATTTCTGCTCTGATGAAGAGTCGCTGAACCTGAAATATTAACTCCATTCTTCTTTCCCCACCCCCGTCCCAACCCTTCAGTCCAACCCGGCCATGCCAGCCCTAATCCCAAACTATTCTAGTGTTCCACGCCTGCCTGCTCGTGGTCCATATCCCTCCAAACCCTTTCCCCATCCATGTCCTTATCCAAATGGCTATTATACGCTGTATCGGATCCCACGTCCACCGCTTCCTCTGGAAGCTCATCCCACACTCGGACCTCCCACTGTGTAAAACGAAATTACTCAGAATACAGGGGGCACAGTGAGTATGTTTGCGGGTGGCACCAGGATCGGGGGCGCAGTGGGCAGTGAGGGACGTCTCTCTAAGATTACACAGGGATCTCGATCCGTTGGTCACCGGGCCGAGGGGGGTGCAGGCGGGGTTAAATTCAGATAAACGTGAGGTGTCACTAAAATGAACAAGGGGCAGGGCTTAAAATGAAGAGTAGGCCCTTGGGGGGTGGGGGGTGTGTCGTCGACCAGAGGGACCCTGGTGTGGTGCGTGGCTCAGGGACATAACCCTTTGAAGTTGGCGTCACAGGTAGACAGGGTGGGGAAGGGGGCATTCGACGCGCTGGCCTTCATCGCTCAGACCCTTTGAGTGCAGGAGCTGGGGACATCACGTCGAGGTTGTACAGGGACGTTGGTGAGGGCCTCTTCTGGAGCACTATGCCCCAGCTCTGGTTGCCCCCCCCCTTATAGGAAGGGTATTAAACTGGAGAGGGCTCGGGAGAGATTTACCGGGACGTGGCCGGGAATGGAGGGGTTTGAGTTATAAGGAGAGGCCGGGGCTATTATCACTGGAGGCTGAGGGGGGGGACTTTATAGAGGTTTATAAACCCATGAGGGGCTAGATAAGGTGAAAGGTGGCTGTCTTTGCCCTAGGGTGGGGGGGATTTCAAGACTTGGGGGGAGCATATTTTCATGTTGGGAGGAGAAGGATTGAAGACATGAAGGGGCAAGTTGTCCTCAGGCTGGTCCAGAGGAAGTGGTGGGTGTAGGTAGAGTTAGAGAGCGTTTAAAAGCCATTTGCGTCAGTACATGGATGGGAAAGGGTTTGGAGGGAGGTGTGCCAGGAGCGGGCAGCTGGGGGCTAGGGTTGGTGTGCGTCTGTCTGTCGGACTTTGTAAAATCTCCCTTCTCCCACCTTCAAGATACGCCCCCCACTGTGTTGAACACTCCACACCCTCAGGGGCAAGACACCCTCCGTTCATCTGATCTGTACCTCTCTGCAAGGGCGCTACCACCGCTGAGCAAAGCCCCGGCCTCTCCTTATAACTCAAGCCCCTCCATTCCCGGCCACGTTCCGGTAAATCTCTCCTGAGCCCCCTCCAGTTTAATAATACCCTTCCTATAACCGGGGGGGGGGACCAGAGCTGGGCAGTTTATTTTTGGCAGCAGAGGCTGGATAGAAAGTCGCTGTTTCTCCTCATTGAATGGCCACATGCTGGGAGCAGGGGGGTGGGGGTTGGTGCATAATTCTAAAGGAAGTCCAGCAGGAGCAGGCAGATCAAGGGGTGAAAAAGAGAGATCGCGATACTCGGGAAAGTGGGGGCCTGTCGGGGTCCGGCCCGATGCTGTTTGCCCCCCCGAATCGGCTGTGTGCTCTCCCTCGTGGGTGGGGGGGGGGGGGGGCGCGTAGCTGTGTGAGGAGCGCAATGTGCTCGGGGGTTTGGTCTTCAGCCTCCGCACCAGAGCTGCTTGGACACCAGGGAGCGCTGTCGCTGCCATAGGTGAAGTGGGAGTCTGCAGAGCGAGATCCAGTTCTGGTCCGACTCGCCTGTGAGGGGGCGGGAGCAGGGGGTTCTCGAGGGTTTGGTGGTGGGTGGGGGGAGAGAGGGGGACGGTCCGTAAAGAGGCTTCGAGCTGCTCCTTCCTGTGCTGACCCGCTCCCCTGGGCGCCGAACCTTGGTGCCACCCACCCACCCATGTGGGGCACTGACTGTCTGCGCACCCCCCCCCCCTGCTCCCTCACGTTAAGGCGAGATGGGATTGGAGTGAGCGAGCCCCCAGGCTGGAGTCTGTGTGGCTGGGGATGGTGGGCTGTGGGTGGCATCGTGCTGCTGGCTTCGACAATGACTGATCTGTATTCCCCGCTCCCATCCCCCTGTGTGTGTGTGTCTCTGCCTCCCTCACGCCCGTCCCCCTCACCCTCTCTGTCTCCCCCATCCCCATCCCCTTCACGCTCTCTGTCTCCCCCATCCCCTTCACTGTCTCTGTCTGCCCCATACCCCCGCCTCCCCCACCCCCTCACCCTCTCTGCCTCCCCCACCCCCGTTCCCCTGTGTGTCTTTGCCTCCCCCCACCCCCCTCTCTCTGCCTCCCCCACCCCCGTTCCCCTCTGTGTCTCCCCCCCCCCCGGCTCTGTCCCTGTGCTGCAGCAGGAGCACTGGTTTGAGAAGGCCCTCAGTGAGAAGAAAGGTTTTGTCATTAAGCGCATGAAGGAGGATGGAGCCTGCCTGTTCCGTGCTGTTGGTGAGTACCGCTTCCAGCATTCCCCGGGGCTCCCCCCCCCCCCCCCCCAACCCGAGCCACACCGTCCAGCATGGCAGTGCACTCGCTCAGTCACGCCTGGTCTCCCCCTCAGCTTCCCCTCATTCCCTTGGACTCTCTTTCACTCAGCCTACCCTCCCTGCCCCTTCCCTCGACCGCCCCTCCCTTCCCCTCACCCCCCACCCTCCTCCTCATCCCCCTCAGTTTACCCTCATTCCCTTGGACTCGCCCCATTCTCTCAGCCTCCCCTTCCCCTCATTCCCTCGACCTGCCCTCCCCTCCCTTCCCCTTGCCCCCCCCCCCCACCTCATTCCCTCAGCTTCCCCTCCCTTCCCTGCTGGCATTGTGGACTTATCCCAATCACTGCCGTTGGCTCTGCACTGAAGGAGGGCAGTAAATGGTTGGAATTCTTGACCTCGGTGGGTTTTTGAGCCTGAGATTTTTAAATCAGGAGGTGGCGGGGGATCAAGGGGATATATTCGAGGCTGAGAGAGATGTTTAATCAGGAAGGGGGGGGATCGAGGGGTTATATTCGAGGCTGAGAGAGAGAGAGATGTTTAATCAGGAAGGGGGGGGATCGAGGGGTTATATTCGAGGCTGAGAGAGAGAGAGATGTTTAATCAGGAAGGGGGGGGATCGAGGGGTTATATTCGAGGCTGAGAGAGAGAGAGATGTTTAATCAGGAAGGGGGGGATCGAGGGGAACAGGCACCAAAGTGGAACAGAGGGCTCTCAGACCAGCCCCGACCTCATTGCCCAGCAGACCAGACTAGAGGGGCTGAATGGCCTCCTGCTGCTCAGTATGTGTTGAGTTTCTGCAGCCCTCATTGAGACTGGTGGTGCCCCAGGGCATTGGTAGCTGTAGGCACGTTGGACTGGGTAGTCCGTGGGTCGGAAGGGAGGGGGTGGTGTGGGTTGGGTGTCAGTGTGTGGCCGAGCCAGGAGATGTGACTTCAGGGTAGCGACAGGGTGGGTCATGGGCAGCTCGGAGGCGGTATTTCTCGCTCCCATACCTGACACTGAGTGGGGTGCTGAGCTGTCACTGAGGGTACCTAAAATCTACCTAATAGGGGAGCACAGCTTCGTAGGTGCGTTTGGAGTGTGTGTGTGTGTGTGTGTGTGTCTCAGAGAGAGAGAGAGAGAGAGTGTGTGTGTGTGTGTGTGTGTGTCTCAGAGAGAGAGAGAGAGAGTGTGTGTGTGTGTGTCTCAAAGAGAGAGAGAGTGTGTGTGTGTGTGTGTGTCTCAGAGAGAGAGAGAGTGTGTGTGTGTGTGTGTGTCTCAGAGAGAGAGAGAGTGTGTGTGTGTGTGTGTGTCTCAGAGAGAGAGAGAGTGTGTGTGTGTGTGTGTGTGTGTGTGTGTCTCAGAGAGAGAGAGAGTGTGTGTGTGTGTGTGTGTGTGTCTCAGAGAGAGAGAGAGAGTGTGTGTGTGTGTGTGTGTGTGTGTGTCTCTGAGAGAGAGAGAGTGTGTGTGTGTGTGTCTCTGAGAGAGAGAGAGTGTGTGTGTGTGTGTCTCAGAGAGTGTGTGTGTGTGTCTCAGAGAGAGAGAGAGAGTGTGTGTGTGTGTGTCTCAGAGAGAGAGAGAGTGTGTGTGTGTGTGTGTGTGTGTGTGTGTCTCAGAGAGAGAGTGTGTGTGTGTGTGTGTGTCTCTGAGAGAGAGAGAGTGTGTGTGTGTGTGTCTCTGAGAGAGAGAGAGTGTGTGTGTGTGTGTCTCAGAGAGTGTGTGTGTGTGTCTCAGAGAGAGTGTGTGTGTGTGTGTGTGTCTCAGAGAGAGTGAGTGTGTGTGTGTGTGTGAGAGAGAGAGAGAGAATCTCTCTCTGTCTGCATGGGATCACTCAGTGCTGTTCGCAGTCAGCGCCCCCCCCCCCCCCCCCCCGCGACCCGCTGCAAACAGTGTTTGACTTTCCCCGAAAAGAGACCCAGTGATTGTGAAAAGAGAACCCCTCTGAGCTATCTCCATTCTGCCACAGAACCGCCCGCGGCCCCGACAGGCAGCGGCTCCACTTTCGTGGTGAAACCTCAGCGCGTCCTTCCAGCCGAGAGGCGGTTTTGCAGCCCCTTCCTTCCGTCCTCCTCCCCCCCCCCCCCCCCCCCGACGCTGAGAGCCGCTCCTCCCCCGGCTCAGCCAGCCCATCGAGTGTTGGCGCTGTGTTGTGAGAGATGGCGGGCTCCAGCATGGCATCTCCAATGCCAGAGGCTTACCCTCCTATCCCACTCACCTCCTCCCACCACCCCCCCCCCCCCCCTCGCTAGTGGATTGGCGCACTCGTGCTTGTGACCTGCCCGTCTGTGGTGCCCATGACCTTGGGGCGGTGTTTGTCTGCTGGGAGCTGCGGTGGTGCGCGGTGGGGGGGCACAGTGGGTAGGGAGCACGGTCTGTGTCCCCCGTTTGTGAAATTCACTTGCTCCTCCCGCAAACTCCTCTCCACCCCGGCTCAGTGCTGAATGTGCCCTCTGTCTGTCTCTCTCGCGCGCGCTCTCTCTCTCTCTCGCGCGCTCTCGCGCTCTCTCTCTCGCTCTCTCGCACGCTCTCTCGCACGCTCTCTCGCGCTCTCTCTCGCGCTCTCTCTCGCGCTCTCTCTCGCGCTCTCTCTCGCTCTCGCTCTCGCTCTTGCTCTCGCTCTCGCGCTCTCTCTCGCTCTCGTTCTCTCTCGCTCTCGTTCTCTCTCGCTCTCGTTCTCTCTCGCTCTCGTTCTCTCTCGCTCTCTCTCTCGCTCTCTCTCGCCCTCTCTCGCCCTCTCTCGCCCTCTCTCGCCCTCTCTCGCCCTCTCTCGCCCTCCTCTCGCCCTCTCTCGCCCTCTCTCGCCCTCTCTCTCGCGCTCTCTCTCGCCCTCTCTCGCCCTCTCTCGCCCTCTCTCGCCCTCTCTCGCCCTCTCTCGCCCTCTCTCTCGCCCTCTCTCTCGCCCTCTCTCTCGCCCTCTCTCTCGCCCTCTCTCTCGCGCTCTCTCTCGCCCTCTCTCTCGCGCTCTCTCTCGCGCTCTCTCTCGCGCTCTCTCTCGCGCTCTCTCTCGCGCTCTCCTCTCGCGCGCTCTCTCGCGCGCTCTCCTCGCGCTCTCTCTCGCTCTCTCTCTCTCGCTCTCTCTCGCTCTCTCTCTCTCTCTCTCGCTCTCTCTCGCTCTCTCTCGCTCCTCTCTCGCTCTCTCTCGCTCTCGTTCTCTCGCTCTCGTTCTCTCGCTCTCGTTCTCTCGCTCTCGTTCTCTCGCTCTCGTTCTCTCGCTCTCGTCTCTCGCTCTCGTTCTCTCGCTCTCGTTCTCTCGCTCTTTCTCTTTCTTTCTCTTTCTTTCTCTTTCTCGCTCTTTCTCGCTCTCTCTCGCTCTCTCTCGCTCTCGTTCTCTCGCTCTCGTTCTCTCGCTCTCGTTCTCTCGCTCTTTCTCTCTCTTTCTCTCTCTTTCTCTCTCTTTCTCTCTCTTTCTCTCTCTTTCGCTCTCTCGCGCTCTCTCGCGCTCTCTCGCGCTCTCTCGCGCTCTCTCGCGCTCTCTCGCGCTCTCTCGCGCTCTCTCGCGCTCTCTCGCGCTCTCTCGCGCTCTCTCGCGCTCTCGTCTCTCTCGCGCTCTCTCGCTCTCTCGCGCTCTCGTTCTCGCGCTCTCTTCTCTCGCTCTCGCTCTCTCTCGCTCTCTCTCTCGCTCTCTCTCTCGCTCTCTCTCTCGCTCTCTCTCTCGCTCTCTCTCTCTCGCTCTCTCTCTCTCGCTCTCTCTCTCTCTCTCGCTCTCTCTCGCTCTCTCTCTCGCTCTCTCTCTCGCTCTCTCTCTCTCGTCGCTCTCTCTCGTTCGCTCTCTCTCGTTCGCTCTCTCTCGTTCGCTCTCTCTCTCGCTCTCTCTCGCTCTCGCTCTCTCGCTCGCTCTCTCGCTCGCTCTCTCGCTCGCTCTCTCGCTCTCTCTCTCGCTCTCTCTCTCTCGCTCTCTCTCTCTCGCTCTCTCTCTCGCTCTCTCTCTCGCTCTCTCTCTCTCTCGCTCTCTCGCTCTCGCTCGTTCTCTCTCGCTCGTTCTCTCTCGCTCGTTCTCTCTCGCTCGTTCTCTCTCTCTCGTTCGCTCTCTCTCGTTCGCTCTCTCTCGTTCGCTCTCTCTCGTTCGCTCTCTCTCGTTCGCTCTCTCTCTCGCTCTCTCTCTCTCGCTCTCTCTCGCTCTCTCTCGCTCTCGCTCTCTCGCTCGCTCTCTCGCTCGCTCTCTCGCTCGCGCTCTCTCTCTCTCGCGCTCTCTCTCTCTCGCGCTCTCTCTCTCTCGCGCTCTCTCTCTCGCGCTCTCTCTCTCGCGCTCTCTCTCTCTCGCGCTCTCTCTCTCTCGCGCTCTCTCTCTCTCTCGCGCTCTCTCTCTCTCGCGCTCTCTCTCTCGCGCTCTCTCTCTCGCGCTCTCTCTCTCGCGCTCTCGCGCTCTCGCGCTCTCGCGCTCTCGCGCTCTCGCTCTCTCGCTCTCTCGCTCTCTCGCTCTCTCGCTCTCTCGCTCTCGCGCTCTCGCGCTCTCTCGCGCTCGCTCTCTCTCTCGCGCTCTCTCGCGCTCGCTCTCTCTCTCGCTCTTCTCTCGCTCTCTCGCTCTCTCGCTCTCTCGCTTTCGCTCTCGCTCTCTCGCTCTCTCGCGCTCTCTCGCTCTCTCGCTCTCTCTCTCTCTCTCTCTCTCTCTCTCTCTCTCTCTCGCTCTCTCGCTCTCTCGCTCTCTCGCGCACTCGCGCTCTCGCTCTCTCGCGCACTCGCGCACTCGCTCTCTCGCTCTCTCTCGCTCTCTCTCGCTCTCTCTCGCTCTCTCTCGCTCTCTCTCGCTCTCTCGCGCTCTCTCTCGCGCTCTCTCTCGCGCTCTCTCTCGCGCTCTCTCTCGCGCGCTCTCGCGCGCTCTCTCGCGCTCTCTCGCGCTCTCTCGCGCTCTCTCGCGCTCTCTCGCGCTCTCTCGCGCTCTCGCTCTCTCGCTCTCTCGCTCTCTCGCTCTCTCGCGCTCTCGCGCTCTCGCTCTCTCTCGCTCTCTCTCGCGCTCTCTCTCGCGCTCTCTCTCGCGCTCTCTCTCGCGCTCTCTCTCGCGCTCTCTCTCGCGCTCTCTCTCGCTCTCGCTCTCGCGCTCTCTCTCTCTCGCGCGCTCTCTTTCCCCCTCTGTGTGTCTGTCTCTCTCTCTCTCTCTCCCCCCCGCTCTGTGTGTCCCTCCCTCTCTGCCTGTCCTGCCCCTTTCTCTCTCTGTCTGTGTCTCTCTCTGCCTGTTCTCCCCTCCTGTATGTCTGTCTGTCTCTCTCTCTGCCCCTCTGTGTGTGTGTGTGTGTGTGTCTGTTCCTCCCCTCCCGTATGTCTGTGTGTGTCTCTCTCTTCCCTCACTCTCTCTGCCTCTTTCTGTGTGTCTGTCTCTCTGCCTCTCTGTGTGGGGGTGTGTGTGTGTCTCTCTGCCCCTCTCAGTGAGTGCAGATGAGCTGTACTGGTGAGTGTTACACTCCCCACCGAGAGCTCGCCCCGAAGCCCTGGACGGGCCAGCCAGCTAGGATCGGACGTCCCTCTGTTCCCGACGTGAGGCTGTTTACCCCGTCTGGGTTAGGCTCACGGAGGGGGTGTGCAGCGCCAGGCCCCTGTCTGCGTCGCTGTCCTCAGCAGCGGGTGACACTGTGCCTTCTGGGACACACCGTGACTCAGCGCGGTGCCCATGCCCCAGCCCTGTTTGTGCTGATAACACGCCCCGCGGCCTGACGCAGCACTCCTGCATCAGAGATGACTCGGCAACACTGCTAACAGCCTGGGAATGTGTGATAGACCCCACTCCCTCCCCACTGGCCGCCAAGGATAGAACTTAGAGGAACCCCCCCCACCCACCATCAGAGGGCGAGGACAAGGCAGTGTCAGCCCAATATCGCTGAGTCACGGCTCGCAGCGCCCGTGCAGGGAGAACTCCGAGCCCTCTAATAACCCCCACTCCCACTCTGCATCTCCTGTTCGTCGCCCAGAAATCCCACTCTCATCCCCATGCCGATGCGCTGACGCACTCGCTCTCTCGCACGCACTGTCTCTCCCTGCGTGCCCGGCGCGCGCCGCCCTCCCCCCTCGCTCCCTGCGTGCCCAGCGCGCGCCGCCCTCCCCCCTCGCTCCCTGCGTGCCCGGCACGCGCCGCCTCTCTGTCTCTGTTGCGCACGCTGACCCGCTCACTCTAGCCCGCGTGTGCGCACAGTCTCTCGCCGACATGTTTTCTCTTGAGTTTTTTGAAAGAGTGGTTTGTGTAAATGGTCAGTGTTTCAGAGAACCGGTGGGTGTGGTACAGTGACAGTGTTTAAAAGCCGTTTGGATAATTACATGGGTAGGGGAAAGTTGGGAGGGAGATGGACCAGCAGCAGGCATCTGTAGGACTGGTTTAGTTTGGGACGATGGTCGGCACGGACTGGTTTGGTGTTTCTGTGCTCTACGATTCGAGCTGATCTCCCTCTTGAAATGGGGAGGATCATCTGCCATTGTGATTTCAGCAATTCTTCACAGAATCCTGACAGTGTGGACGCAGACCATTCGGCCACCTGAGTTCCTCCCAACCTTCTGAGCCATGACCCATTCCACTGCTCTATCTTCCACCCCACCCCCCCCCCCTCCCCCCCCCCCCCTCCCCCCCCCCCCCCCCCCCCCCCCCCCCCGCAACCCTGTATTGCCCAAGACCAATCCCACCCTAACCCGCACATCCCTGGGCACTACGGGACAATTTAACACGGCCAATCCCACCCTAACCCGCACATCCCTGGGCACTCCGGGACAATTTAACACGGCCAATCCCACCCTAACCCGCACATCCCTGGGCACTACGGGACAATTTAACACGGCCAATCCCACCCTAACCCGCACGTCCCTGGGTACTACGGGACAATTTAGCACGGCCAATCCCACCCTAACCCGCACATCCCTGGGCACTACGGGACAATTTAGCATGGCCAATCCCACCCTAACCCGCACATCCCTGGGCACTGCGGGACACTTTAGCACGGCCAATCCCACCCTAACCCGCACATCCCTGGGCACTACGGGACACTTTAGCACGCCAATCCCACCCTAACCCGCACATCCCTGGGCACTACGGGGCAATTTAGCACGGCCAATCCCACCCTAACCCGCTAGTTGTTGGATTGTGGTGTAAAACCCGTGCCGACAAGGGGACGCAGTCGCTCCAGGGTGGGATCAATCCCGCGGTCCCCTGAGGCAGCGTTGCGAACCACTGAGCCAACGTACCACCCAGTCTCAAGTGAGAGAGAGGGAGAGAATAACCTCACCAGTGCAGTCCCTGAGCAAGGGCGAAGTGAGGAGGGTGTGGTTGGGGGGCGGTGGGGGTGCAGTGTTGATGCTGCTTAATGTAAACGAGACTCAAAATAACCCGAGCTCCAGCAAGACACGTGACTTCTCACAACTGCCTTTGTTTTTAGAAAAGGCCTTCAAAGAAATTCTTGCCACATCCTGCACTCAGTTCACCCTCGCTCCCCACCCCCTTCCCCTCGCGGTGAGCTTACACTTCTCTGGCTTCCACCAGAAACACAGCCGACTTCCCCTCCTCTCCCCCCCGCTCACTCTTTCCTCCCCCCCCCCCCCCACCCCCTGCTCACTCTTACCCCCCCACCCCCCGCTCCCTCTCTCCCCCCCCCCCACCCCCGCTCCCTCTTCCCCCCACCCCCCGCTCCCTGTCCTCCCCCCCCCCCCTCCCTCTCTCAGTCGGTGGGGGGGGAGCGTGTCAGTATTTACAGGGAATCCCTGGGGGGGTCGGGGGCGGGGGGAGGGTGTCAGTATTTACAGGCAATCCCCCAGGGGGTCAGGCAGGAGTATGTCAGTATTTACAGGGATTCCCCTGGGGGTCGGGGGTGGGGTAGTGTGTCAGTATTTACAGGGAATCCCAGGGGGGGTCAGGGGGGAGTGTGTCAGTATTTGCAGGGAATCCCCAGGGTGTGGGGTGTTTGGGGAGGGCGTCGTTCGGCCGACCTTTGAACTGTGACCTGTGTCGCCTCTGTTTTGACCCCGCTCCCCCCCCCCCCCCCCAATAGCGGACCAGGTTTACGGAGATCAGGACATGCACGATGTGGTGAGGAAGCATTGCATGGATTACTTGGTGAGTCAGTTCGGCCCATCGTGGCTCTGTTAACCCCCCCCCTGACCGTCCGCCGTGTCTGACCGCCCCCCCCCCCCCCCCAATCGCCCACTGTGCCGTTGTGTGGTTGCAGGTGAAGAACGCGGACTATTTCTCCAACTACGTCACCGAGGACTTTGCCACCTACATCAGCCGTAAGCGGGGTCAGCAGCTGCCATGGCAACCACATCGAGATGCAAGCCATGGCCGAGATGTACAATCGGCCCGTCGAGGTGTATCAGTATGGCGTGGCGGGCGAGGGAACGTCGGTACGTGCGCATCCCCCCGCCTCCCTCCCTTCCCCCTCCGCGGTGCCCCCCTTATTCCTGCTCCATCGCCCACCCCGCCGGGCGCTCCCTTTCCTCCCCGTCAGCTACCCGTCCACCCACACTGTCCCCCCCGTCCCCGCGTCAGCTACCCCTCACCCCCCAGAGTGCTGTCTTTCCCCACCTCAGCTACCCTTCCCCCACCCAGAGCGCTCCTTTTCACCACGTCAGGTACCCTTTCCCTGTATCAGCTACCCATCTCTCCCCCCACCCCCACCCCCACCCTCCGGTGGATGAGAATGGCGACACCGTGCGAAGGGGCTGGGGGAGACGCGGAGAATGGCGACACCGTGCGAAGGGGCTGGGGGGGACGCGGAGAATGGCGACACCGTGCGAAGGGGTTGGGGGGACGCGGAGAATGGCGACACCGTGCGAAGGGGCTGGGGGGGACGCGGAGAATGGCAACACCGTGCGAAGGGGTGGGGGGGGATGCGGAGAATGGTGACACCGTGCGAAGGGGCTGGGGGGGACGCGGAGAATGGTGACACCGTGCGAAGGGGCTGGGGGGGGGCGCGGACAATGGCGACACCGTGCGAAGGGGGTGGGGAGGGGCGCGGAGAATGGCGACACCGTGCGAAGGGGTGGTTGGTGGGGGTTGGAGCAGCGTCGGTGGGGAACTGGCTGTGCGGCGTTTTCCGCGCAGCCTGTGCCGGAGGGAGTCGGGATGGGGGCTGGAAATTCTCGGACAGTACTCTTCTCCTCCACCCCCCCCCCCCCCCCCCCCGCCACCGCCAGCCTCACTGTTGCTGCCTCCCCCTTGTGTTGGCAGAGCCGATCAACACATTCCACAGCATCCACCAGACGGAGGACGAGCCCATCCGGGTCAGTTACCATCGCAACATCCATTACAACTCCGTGGTCAACCCCAACAAGGCCACCATCGGGGTCGGGCTCGGCCTCCCAGCCTTCAAACCCGGCGTGAGTACGGGATCTTGCTGAGCGGGCTCGGGCAATGGCGAGGGGTGCGTTGCGCGGCGTCAATACGGCGGGGGGGGGGGGGCTCCAAACCCTACTCAGCGTCCTCCCTCAGTGCACCCGCAAAGGTGCCAGGCATCCGGACGATGCTATCTCCGCCCGCCCTCCCCCCCTGGTGGGGGGGGGGGGAGTGGGGGGCGGGGGTGGGGTTGTTGATGCTGCGTGGAGCGGGTGGTCAACTGGAGCGCAATGGCGCCGATGTGGCAGATCATTGCCAGCGTCGATGAGCGCCGGGGGAAATGACTCTCTGTTCTTCCCCCTCTCTCTCCCCCCCCCCCTCCCCCCCCCCCGTCAACACACACCGCCCCTCCGTACCCTCCCACCCGATACAACCCCCCCATCCCCTCTCCCCACCCATACCCCACCTCCAACCCCTCTCGCACTCCACACACACCCATCCCCTCTCTTCCCCCCCCCCCCACACCCCCCATCCCCTCTTCTCCCCCCTCCGTCCCCTCTCCCCCCCCCCCCCCAACACCCTCCTCCATCCCCTCTTCACCGCCCCCCCATCCCCTCTTCCCCCCCTACACTGCCCCATCCCCTCATCCCCCCCCCCCCAACATACCCCCATTCCCCCTCTCTGTCCCCCCCCCCCCCACCACACCACCCCTCTCTCCCCGGTCCATACCTCCCTCCATCCACACACTTTCTCCCCCCCCCCACACCCCCATCCATTCCCTCTCCCGACCTGCTCACCATCTTCCCCCACCCCCACAACGCTCACGAACACTGAGATGAGTCGCATGCGCCAAGCCCTAAACTGGTAACTCGAGCTCTCTCTTCCTCCCCACCCCTTTCTTCTCCCTCTCTCCCTCTCTCCCTCTCTCCCTCTCTCCCTCTCTCCCTCTCTCCCTCTCTCCCTCTCTCCCTCTCTCCCTCTCTCCTCTCTCCCTCTCTCACTTCTTCCCCCCTCCCCCTCCCTGTCTGCCTACCTCCCTCTCTCGCCCCCCCCCCGTCTGCCTGCCTCCCTCTCTCGCCCCCCCCCCCCGTCTGCCTACCTCCCTCTCTCGCCCCCCCCCCCCCCGTCTGCCTGCCTCCCCCTCTCGCTACCCCTCTCCCCCCTCTGTCTGTCTGCCTGCTTCCCCTCTCCCCCCTCTACCTGCCTGCCTCCCCCTCTCCTGCTTCCCCCTCCACCTCTGCCTGCCCGCCTCCCTGTCCCTCCCTCTGCCTGCATCCTGCTCTGCCCAATCTGTGTGGTATCTCTCTCTCTCTCTCTCTCTCTGTGGTGTGCCTGCCCTCCCCTCAGTCCGCTGACCAGTCGCTGATGAAAAATGCCATCAAGACTTCAGAGGAGTCATGGATAGAGCAGCAGATGCTGGAGGACAAGAAGCGAGCCACAGACTGGGAGGCCACCAACGAAGCTATTGAGGAGCAGGTGGCTCGCGAGTCCTACCTGCAGTGGCTAAGGGACCAGGAGAAGCAGGTGCAGCAGGTAAGCCTTGCCCATGCTCGCTCCGCGCCACGCCGTCTGAAGGAGGTCGGGAGCCTAGCGCGGACCAGGCTTCCTCGCAAAACGAATCCCCACCCCCCCCTCGGAAATAGCGATCACACAGAAACGGCTGAGAATTTTCCCTCCACTTTGAGAGTGAGAAGCTGGGCTCGGGAACCGCTGTGCTAAACTTACACTTAGGAAATGAAAGGGGCCGCCGAAGCTGGGGATTTGCAACAGAAAGCATGAAAAGCTCAGCAGGCGAAGCCCGCTTGTCCGAACGCTCGGCCCAGCAGGGTCACGATGTTCTGAGAGCGAGGGGGAGGGGTATGTCTGGCATTGAGAGGCTGGGGGCTGTTCTCCCCGGAGTGTCTGAGGCTGAAGCGGTGACATTTATCAAGGTT
>NC_081402.1:266152-286152 GCF_030684315.1 Stegostoma tigrinum
CTGATCCAGGTCCCATCATAATCTGAGGTAACCCCCTTCGCTGTCCCCTACCCCCCTACTGCTGGTGACACCTGCATTCACTAACCATCCCTCCTACATTCACATCCAAACTGTTCATGAACTGGGAGGGTGAAGAAGAGGGAACAGAGATATCTTACCGCGTTGGCGGGAAATGCACGTAACATTACGGCTGTGAATCCCTTGTAGAGGGAGGCGAGACCCTCCTCGTGGATTAACTCACGAAGAACATCCCGAAAACCGCTCAGATACTTCGTGTCAGGAGCTGGGATCGGAAACGGACACAAGTTAAGAGCAGCATGGCCTCTACTTGGAGTATGGCCTCATACACACACACACACACACACACACACACACACACACACACACACACACACACTCTCTCTCACACACATTCTGTCACACACACACATTCTCTCTCTCACACACACACACACACACACACACACACATTCTCTCTCTCACACACACACACGTTCTCTCTCACATACACACACTCACACACATTCTGTCACACACACACTCACACACATTCTCTCTCTCTCACACACACACGTTCTCTCTCACATACACACACTCACACACATTCTGTCACACACACACTCACACACATTCTCTCTCTCTCACACACACACTAACACACACACACACACACACACTCACACATTCTCTCTCTCTCACACACACACACACACACACACACACACACTAACACACACACACACTAACACACACACACACTAACACACACACACACTAACACACATACACATACACACATTCTCTGTCACACACACTCACACACATTCTTACTGCAGGATGTGATGGAGATAGGGAGGGGGTGTAGGGGTGGAGGAGGTTACAGAGTTGGGAGGAGGTGTAGGGGGCCGGAGGGGGTGACAGAGATAGGGAGGGGGTGTAGGGGGCTGGAGGGGGTGACAGTGATAGGGAGGGGGTGTAGAGGGCTGGATGGAGTGACGGTAATAGGGAGGGGGCGCTGGCAAGTAGGGGTGATGGAGCATGCTGCTTGGCTGGGGTGGGCGGCATGGATCCCGTGCTCCCCGCGCCCCCATCCTAGGCACTCACCAGTCTGGTACCGAGACTTGACCACGTCGGCCGGTATGGCCACCATCCAATTAAATGTGCCCGCCATTCCTCCGGCCAAGAGGATTCTGGGAGTGCTGAGCCTGGCATCGCTATTGGGGGCAAAGAATAAGAACAGGGTTTTTGAGAGGGTGGTGGGCAGGGGGGGCTGGGGTGGGAAAGGGGTGTGGTAGTGCCCATGGGGGGAGGAGTGAGTGTGGGGGAGCGGTTTGGGGGAGTGGGAGGCCGTGAACTGCCCCTTAGCAACTCCAAACCCTGCTCACCCCTCCCCCTCCCCAAACGGGAACATGACTGAGCACACGCACCACCCCACCAAGACTTCCCATCCGTGCCCCCCCCCCCCCACCGACCACCCCCGATTCTCTGGCCGTAGCCCCCCCTCCCATTCATTACTCCTCCCCATGTGCCCTTCCTGCCCCCCTTTAGCCTTCCACCCTCCTCCTGGAGGTGGTGCGGTGGGGATGGTGGGTTGGGGTGGGGGGCACGAGGGTGAGTTTCGGAGACGCACCGCAACCACCCCCCCCCCCACCCACCTTCGAGATACGAATCCCAGGAAAGATGTGCACGCCCTTCCTCCAATGCCTCCCTAAATCCGCGTCGCCAGCCTGCACCCCCGCCTCACCCTCGCCCCTGATGCTTCCCGTCAAGCCCGCACCCCCTCCCCACACCCACTCGTTACCATCGCGATTCCCAACTCCTCCGAACCCGATTCCTCCTTCGTCTTCTCAACCCTGTGGGGTCTCGAACCCGGCAGTGGGGCTGGGGAGGGGAGCAGGTTGGCGTGCGGGTATGGCCAAGGGAGTAAGACACCCGCCGACTCCCCCAAAATGTACCAACCCCTCCACCCCACCCCAACCCCTCCCTCATCCCCCAAATTCCAAGCTTTGCCGTCAGCTTCGGAATTGGATGCCAGGCCGCTGGAATGGTTCCTGTCTCCACACCACCATCACCCCCTCCCTTCCAAGACCCCACCTTTTGGGATCCTGACGGGAACTAGGGGGTTCTGCGGGGAGATGTTGACTGGGGCGCAGCTGTCCCTGGTTTGGGGTGAACCTACTTGGGGGGTTTTTGGCGTGGGTGGGGAGAGAGAGAAGGTGCAGGTCTCGAGATGTGACCTTCCCCAGTTTTGGGGTTGAAATTGGTTGCCCACTGACCTTTCACCCTCAGGGGTCAACATCTCCTTCAACCACTCATAGCTCAGGAAGTAGACTCCATTGGCTGGGATATCTGATATGGCAGAGAGTAGACAACACCTGGTCATTGGACACAGGGAACATCGCGGGAGAGTACCCTCAGCACTGACCCTCCGACAGCGCCCGCTCCCTCAGCACTGACCCTCCGAAAGCACCCGCTCCCTCAGCACTGACCCTCCGAAAGCACCCGCTCCCTCAGCACTGACCCTCCGAAAGCACCCGCTCCCTCAGCACTGACCCTCCGACAGCGCCCGCTCCCTCAGCACTGACCCTCCGACAGCGCCCGCTCCCTCAGCACTGACCCTCCAACAGCGCCCGGTCCTTCAGCACTGACCCTCCAACAGCGCCCGCTCCCTCAGCACTGACCCTCCGAAAGCACCCGCTCCCTCAGCGCTGACCCTCCGACAGCGCCCGCTCCCTCAGCACTGACCCTCCGACAGCGCCCGCTCCCTCAGCACTGACCCTCCAACAGCGCCCGCTCCCTCAGTGCTGACCCTCCGACAGTGCCTGCTCCCTCAGCACTGACCCTCCGTCAGCGCCTGCTCCCTCGGCACCGACCCTGCGTGAGTGCTCGCTCCAACCCTCCGACAGCGCCCGCTCCCTCGGCGCCGACCCTCCGTCAGCGCCCGCTGTGGACCTCTGACAGCACCCGCTCCCTCGGCGCTGACCCTCCGACAGCGCCCACTCCCTCAGCACTGACCATCCGTCAGCGCCTGCTCCCTCAGCACTGACCCTCCGTCAGCGCCCGCTCCCTCGGCGCCGACCCTCCGACAGCGCCCGCTCCCTCGGCTCTGACCCTCCGACAGCGCCCGCTCCCTCGGCGCTGACACTCCGTCAGCACCTGCTCCCTCGGCGCTGACTCTCCTACAGCACCTGCTCCCTCGGCGCTGACCTTCCGACAGCGCCCGATCCCTCGGCGCTGACACTCCAACAGCGCCCGTTCCCTCGGCGCTGACACTCCGACAGCGCCCGCACCCTCGGCGCTGACCCTCCGACAGCGCCCGCACCCACTGCACCAACCCTCCGACAGTGCCCGCTCCCTCGGCGCTGACACTCCGACAGTGCCCGCACCCTCAGCACCGACCCTCCGTCAGCGCCTGCTCCCTCGGCGCCGACCCTCCGACAGCGCCCGCTCCCTCGGCACTGACCCTCCGACTGATGGCCCTACCCCTCAGTAAGGTGAGCCCAGTGCCTTTGTAGATTCCAGCCAGTCCAGATTCTTTGTAGAGTTGTTTCACACAATCACTGGGTCCTGAATATTTTCTGTCGCCTCTCCCTGTCTGCACCTACTCTGCCGCAAACAAACAAAAAGCTCTCTCAGTTTCCTCCTGCCACTGTGTGCTGTCACTCTGACATCTGCCCCAAAGCATGAAGTGATAACCGTACCAGCCCCCAGCCACTTCCTCGTTCCACACACGCACCACCCTCTGAGTGAAAAAGCTGCCCCTCAGGTCCCTTTCCGCCCCCCACCTTAAACCTGTGCCCCTCTAGTTTTGGACCCCCTCTACCCCTGGGGGGAAAAGACCTTCCCTATTCCCCGTCTCCATGCCCCTCATGGGTTTATAAATCTCTGTAAGGCCCCCCCCCCAGCCTCCGACGCTCTGGGGAAAACAGCCCCCAGCCCCTCCCTGTCACCCAAACCCTCCTTTACCAACCCCTTACCCAACATCCTTCCTGTAGCAGGGAGACGGGATTGGACGCAGTATTCCCAAAGCGGCCTCACCCATACACAACCCTCCCGACTTCTACACTCAACCCACCGACCGATAAAGGCGAGTGTCCCGAACCCCCTCCCTCACCTCAACTAGACCCTTATCAATCGTCCCACCACAAAAAGCCCGTGTTGCGACATGAAATGAACCGAACTGTGCAAGCCGACCCTAGCGTTTCATCCTACAACTCTTAAAAGGTCAGCCACCCACCAGGTGCATACACCATCCCCCTCCCAACCACAAACCGCGTCAGTTTCTTGAGCACCTCCGTCAACACTGGACCTGAACAGTCCACAGCAGAGCGATCGGCTCAGCAAGACACTGAGGCCACACTTGGGAATGCACCGGCAAACGGTGTTTCAGCCGCAGGGAGCCGAATGCTGGGAAGTAGAGATCGGGAACAGCAGGGGTGGGAAGCCTTGCATTTTCTCTCTCTCTCTCTCTTGCTCACTCTGGCTCTCTCTCTCTCTCTCTCTCTCTCTCTCTCACTCTCTCTCTCTCCCCACAAATAGCGGGAACGATGCAATCGTTCACTCGGGCAGAAGGGGACTGGGTTGCAAATATATCGCTGGATGTTGCAGACTCAAATTAGCGTTGAAGCGCTCAGGATAAAATCTGAAGGATTTTTAAAATGGTGCGGTCTCTCTCTGTCCCCAGAATGTACCAGAAATGTTTTTTTTTTGTTTAACCTGTGATTTTGCAGGCATTTGTTGCTGCATTTATTTCAGTCTGGTGGTGAGGAAGAGAAACATTCCTCTTCCCTTAGAAAACCTTTGGAACCAGGCCCTCAATTTGGCCGAGCATTGCTAGTGAGCTCAGCTGCCGCTGCGTGTCAGTGGTAGGGGAGATTTGGAGCTCAGCCGAGCATTGCTAGTGAGCTCAGCTGCCGCTGCGTATCAGTGGTAGGGGGAGATGTGGAGCTCAGCCGAGCATTGCTAGTGAGCTCAGCTGCCGCTGCGTGTCAGTGGTAGGGGAGATTTGGAGCTCAGCCGAGCATTGCTAGTGAGCTCAGCTGCCGCTGTGTATCAGTGGTAGGGGGAGATGTGGAGCTCAGCCGAGCATTCCTAATGAGCTCAGCTGCCTCTGCGTGTCAGTGGTAGGGGGAGATGTGGAGCTCAGCCGAGCATTCCTAATGAGCTCAGCTGCCTCTGCGTGTCAGTGGTAGGGGGAGATGTGGAGCTCAGCCGAGCATTCCTAATGAGCTCAGCTGCCTCTGCGTGTCAGTGGTAGGGGGAGATGTGGAGCTCAGCCGAGCATTCCTAATGAGCTCAGCTGCCTCTGCGTGTCAGTGGTAGGGGGAGATGTGGAGCTCAGCCGAGCATTCCTAATGAGCTCAGCTGCCTCTGCGTGTCAGTGGTAGGGGGAGATGTGGAGCTCAGCCGAGCATTCCTAATGAGCTCAGCTGCCCTTGCGTGTCAGTGGCGAAGTGGCAGTGTTGCAGGAGGGCGTTAGCTGGTCACTGGAGCAGGGATAGGGGGCTGTAGTGTCCGGTGGTGCACAGAGATGCCAGGCAGGAGGGAGGTGGATGATAAATGCTCACTCAGGACCGTCAAAATAATCTATGCGCGTCACTGGCCTGTAAGAGACACTTGATCCTCTCCACCGGGCTCTGGATGATGCTGCTAAACACCCCAGAAACCATTCCCGCGATAAACAGCTGATGCTTTCTGCAACACAGCGAACACAACACAATCAAGGCACATTCTCCTGCACCCTCCCTCGGCGCTGACCCTCCGACAGCGCCCGCTCCCTCGCCGCTGACCCTCCGACAGCGCCCCCTCCCTCAGCACTGACCCTCCGACAGCGCCCGCTCCCTCGGCGCTGACCCTCCGGCAGCGCCTGCTCCCTCAGCACTGACCCTCCGACAGCGCCCGCTCCCTCAGCACTGACCCTCTGACAGTGCCCGCTCCCTCAGCACTGACCCTCTGACAGTGCCCGCTCCCTCAGCACTGACCCTCCGACAGCGCCCGCTCCCTCAGCACTGACCCTCCGACAGTGCCCGCTCCCTCAGCACTGACCCTCCGACAGGGCCCGCTCCCTCAGCACTGACCCTCCGACAGTGCCCGCTCCCTCGTCGCTGACCCTGCGACAGCGCCCGCTCCCTCGGTGCTGACCCTCCGACAGCGCCCGCTCCCTCAGCACTGACCCTCCGACAGCGCCCGCTCCCTCAGCACTGACCCTCCGACAGTGCCCGCTCCCTCAGCACTGACCCTCCGACAGGGCCCGCTCCCTCAGCACTGACCCTCCGACAGCGCCCGCTCCCTCAGCACTGACCCTCCGACAGCGCCCGCTCCCTCAGCACTGACCCTCCGACAGTGCCCGCTCCCTCAGCACTGACCCTCTGACAGCGCCCGCTACCTTGGCGCTGACCCTCCGACGGTGAGAACTCACGAGAGGTGTTCCTCGGGGTGCTGCTGTTGGAGTTTCTTGCCAACACCGTAGCCAAAAAACAGGACAGCGGTGACGGGGGTGATGGCGAGGAGGGGAGCCCCCATTCCCTTGTACAACCCAGTGAGACCCTGAGGGAGACACAGAGAGAGTGACAGAAACAGTGGACCCACCCCCTCCCCACCTCCTCCTCCTCCCCGAGCCTGATACGCAGGGACAGGAGGCCGTTTCGCCTCCCCTCCGCCACAACCCCCACCACTCTGTAACACAGGAACAGGAGGCCATTCAGCCCCCCCACCGCTCCAGCCTGTTACACAGGAACAGGAGGCCATTCAGCCTCTCCACCTCCTCCTCCATCTGTTACACTGGGACAAGAGGCCATTCAGTACCTACACCCCCTCATCGAGCCTGTTACACAGGGACAGGAGGCCATTCAGCCCCTACACCTCCACATCGAGCCTGTGACAGAGGGACAGGAGGCCATTCAGTCCCTACACCTCCTCCTCAAGCCTGTTACACAGGGACAGGAGGCCATTCAGCCCCTCCACCTCCACATCGAGCCTGTGACAGAGGGACAGGAGGCCATTCAGTCCCTCCACCTCCTCCCCGAGCCTGTTACACAGGGACAGGAGGCCATTCAGCCCCTCCACCTCCTCCCCGAGCCTGTTACATAGGAACAGGAGGCCATTCAGCCCCCTCCATTGCGCTGTTTGAGGGACAGGCTGGCGGCGCCTCACCTCATTGGCCACGGTCTTCCTGATGCAGTCGAAGGCCCCGCTGTAGATGGGTGTCCGGCTGACGGTGGGCTTTCCCTGGGTCTGCAGTCGGACCTGTGCAGGGAAGGTGGGGTGGGGAAGGGAGAGTGGGTTCGTTCGGATGGAAAACACAATGAGGCTCAGGTTTCGCGCTGCACCCTGCGCTGGATGCATTTACCTAGCGCCTGGACACCCGCCTGGGTGTGGTGCTGTGAGGAGAGAGACTAGCGAGGGGTCGGAGTAGGTGACAGAGATAGGGAGGGGGGTTAGGGGGCTGTAGGGGGTAACAGAGATCAGGAGGGGGTGACAGAGACAGGGAGGGGGTGGAGGGGGTGACAGAGATAGGGAGGCGGTGTAGGGAGTGACAGAGATAGGGAGGGGGTGTAGGGGGCTGGAGGGGGTGACAGAGATAGGGAGGGGGTGTAGGGGGCTGGAGGGGGTGACAGAGATAGGGAGGGGGTGTAGGGGGCTGGAGGGGGTGACAGAGATAGGGAGGGGGTGTAGGGGGCTGGAGGGGGTGACAGAGATAGGGAGGGGGGTGTAGGGGGATGGAGGGGGTGACAGAGATAGGGAGGGGGTGTAGGGGGATGGAGGGGGTGACAGAGATAGGGAGGGGGATGGAGGGGGTGACAGAGATAGGGAGGGGGTGTAGGGGCTGGAGGGGGTGACAGAGACAGGGAGGGGGTGTAGGGGGCTGGAGGGGGTGACAGAGATAGGGAGGGGGTGTCGGGGGCCGGAGGGAGTGACAGAGATAGGGAGAGGGTGACAGAGATAGGGAGGGGGTGTAGGGGGCTGGAGGGGGTGACAGAGATAGGGAGGGGGTGTAGGGGGCTGGAGGGGGTGACAGAGATAGGGAGGGGGTGTAGGCGAATGGAGGGGGTGACAGAGATAGGGAGGGGGTGTAGGGGGCTGGAGGGATACAGTGGGTCACATTTTCAGGAGGGGCTGTGTTTTTGCGCTGTAGTGGGGCGAAGGCGGGGATTTTGTCTGTGTGTGAATGAGTGTGCATGTATGTGCGTGTGTGTGTGTGAGAATGAGTGTGCGTGTGTGTGTGAGTGAGAGAGAGAGTGTGTGTGTGAGTGAGTGTGTGTGTGAGAGACAGAGTGAGTGTGTGGGTGGATGTGTGTGTGAGAGAGTGAGTGTGTGGGTGTGTGTGTGTGAGAGAGAGAGAGTGAGTATGTGTGTGAGAGAGAGTGAGTGTGTGTGTGTGTGAGAGTGAGTTAGTTTGTGGGTGTGTGTGAGAGAGAAAGTGTGTGAGTGTGTGTGAGAGAGAAAGTGAGAGTGTGTGTGGGTGTGTGTGTGAGAGAGTGAGTGGGTGTGTGTGAGAGAGAAAGTGAGTGAGTGGGTGTGTGTGAGAGAGAAAGTGCGTGTGTGGGTGTGTGTGAGAGAGAAAGTGAGTGCGTGTGTGGGTGTGTGTGAGAGAGAAAGTGAGTGAGTGTGTGGGTGTGTGTGTGAGAGAAAGTGAGTGTGTGTGTGGGTGTGTGTGTGTGAGAGAGGGAGTGTGTGTGTGTGTGTGTGTGTGTGTGTGTGTGTGTGTGTGTGTGTGTGCGTGTGAGAGAGTGTGAGATGAAAACAGGGCGAGCAATTGCAGACAACTCCCTCGAGACGTTCGCGCCACACAAACGCCAAGCTACACCCATCTCCACCGAGAGAGACTGTAACCATCGCCTCCCCCCGCCCCAGCCAACTCCTTGACGTTCAATGGCGTTACCGTCACTGAATTCCCCACCCCCCCCCCCCCCCCCCCGACCCACCACTATCAACATCCTGGGGGTTACCCATTGTGTGTGAGATATTCTAAGCGGGAATGTATGTGAGAGAATATGTGTGTCAGTTTGTGACTGTGTAAAAAATTGTGAATGTGCGTGTGATAGTGAGTGAGCCTGTGAGAGCGAGTGGGGCTTTGTGTGTGTGTGTGTGTGTGTGTGTGTGTGAGAGAGAGAGAGAGAGAGAGATTTTGCGAATATGTGGGTGAGAGTTTGAGTGGGACTCTGTTTGTGTGTGTGTGTGTCTGTGTCTGCGTGTGTGGGTGACTGTGTGTATGTGTGTGGGTGAGTGTGTATGTGTGTGTGGCTGAGTGTGTGTGTGTGTGTGTGTATATGAAAAGAGAGAGAGAGTGTGTGAGAATGAGAGTGAGTGTGTGAGGGAGAGTGAATGTGAGGGAGATTGTGAATGAGTGAGTGTGATCAAGTGAGTGTGAGTGAGCGTGAGGGAGAGTGAGCGTGAGAGAGAGTGAGCGCATGAGTGTGAGGGAGAGTGGGTGTGAGGGAGAGTGGGTGTGAGGGAGAGGGAGTGTGAGTGAGAGGGAGAGTGAGCGAGTGAGTGAGTGAGTGAGCGTGAGGGAGAGTGAGCGTGAGAGAGAGAGAGCGCGCGAGTGTCAATGTGAGGGAGTGGGAGAGTGTGAGGGAGAGTGAGCGAGCGAATGAGTGTGAGAGAGAGTGTGAGGGCGAGTGGGCATGTGAATGAGAGTGTGAGTGAATGAGAGAGTGTGACTGAATGTGACGGAGACTGAGCATTAGAGAGAGTGAGTGTGAGGGACTGTGAGAGCGAGTGTGTGAGGGAGATTAAGCGTGTGAGGCAGAGTGAGTGTGTGAGTGAAGAGAATGAGTGAGTGTGAGAGAGAGTGAACGAGTGAGTGATTGTGAGGGAGAGTAAGCGTGAGGGAGAGTGACCGTGTGAGGGAGAGTGTGAGTCAGTGAGTGAGTGTGAGGGAGTGAGTGAGTGTGATGGAGTGTGAGTGTTGGGTGAAGTGAGTGTGAGTGTGTGAGGGAGAGCATGAGTGTCAGGGTGAGTGAGTGAGGGAGAGTGAGTGTGTGTGTGTGAGAGTGTGTGTGAGAGAGAATGTGTGAGTGATTGTGTGAGAGAGAGTGTGAGGGAGAGTGAGTGAGTGTGAGGGAGTGTGAGTGTTGGGGGAGTGAGTGTGAGTGTGTGAGCGAGAGTGAGTGAGTGTGAGTGAGTGAGTGTGAGGGACTGTGAGAGAGTGTGAGTGTGTGAGGCAGAGCGTGAGGGAGTGTGAGTGTGAGGGAGAGTGAGTGTGTGAGGGAGTGGAGTGTGGGAGGAGGAGTGAGTGTGAGTGAGTGTAAGAGACAGAGATGTGTGAGTATGAGTGAGTGTGTGAGAGAGTGTGTGAGGGAGAGCATGTGAGGGAGTGTGAGTGAGGGAGTATGAGTGAGGGAGAGAGAGATGTGTGAGTGTGAGTGAGAGAGTGTGTGTGAGAGTGAGCGCATGAGTGTGAGGGAGTGTCAGCCTGAGTGTGAGGGAGTGTGAGGGAGAGTGTGAGAGAGAGTGTGAGCAAGAGTGAGAGAGAGTGTGAGGGAGAATGAGCGAGTGAGTGAGTGTGAGAGAGAGTGTGAGGGAGAGTGGGCAAGTGAATTAGAGAATGTGAGTGAATGTGATGGAGAGTGAGTGTGAGAGAGAGCGAGCTTGTGAGGGATAGTGAGTGAGTGAGTGTGAGAGAGTGTATGTGAGGCAGAGTGAGTGCACGAGTGAAGAGAATGAGTGAGTGTGAGAGAGCATGAACGAGTGAGTGTGATTGTTGGGGGGAGTGAGTGAGTGTGAGTGTGTGCGTGAGGGAGACTGAGTGAGTGTGAGAGGGAGAGAGTGAGTGAGTGTGTGAGAGAGTGAGTGAGTGCGTGAGAGTGAGTGAGTGTGCGAGGGAGAGTGAGTGTGCAAGGGAGAGTGAGTGTGCGAGGGAGTGTGAGTGAGAGTGTGTGAGGGAGAGTGTGTGTGTGAGAGTGTGTGCATGAGAGTGAGAGGGAGAGAGAGTGTGAGGGAGTGAGTGCGAGGGAGAGTGCGAGGGAGAGTGTGAGGGACAGTGGGAGAGTGAGTGTGTGAGTGAGAGTGAGGGAGAGTGAGTGTGTGAGAGAGAGTGAGTGAGTGTGAGAGTGTGCGTGAGAGTAGGTGTGAGAGAGTGAGTGTGTGAGGGAGAGTGAGTGAGTGTGTGCGTGAGAGTGAGTGTGAGAGGGAGAGTGTGTGAGGGAGACTGAGTGAGTGAGTGTGAGAGGGAGAGAGTGAGTGTGTGTGAGAGAGTGAGTGTGTGAGAGAGTGTGTGTGAGAGAGTGTGGGAGAGTGTGTGTGAGGGTGAGTGAGTGTGAGAGAGAGTGCAAGAGAGTGAGTGTGAGAGGGAGATGTGTGAGTGAGAGTGAGTGTGTGAGGGTGAGTGAGAGAGTGTGTGAGTGCGAGAGAGTGAGTGTCAGAGAGAGGTGTGTGAGTGAGAGTGAGTGTGAGAGGGAGAGTGAGAGAGTGTGAGTGAGTGTGAGTGTGTGAGTATGAGAGGGAGAGTGTGAGTGAGTGTGTATGAGTGGGAGTGAGTGTGCGAGTGTGAGTGAGTGAGAGTGAGTGTGTGCGTGAGAGTGAGTGTGAGAGGGAGAGTGTGTGAGAGAGACTGAGTGAGTGTGAGAGGGAGAGAGTGAGTGTGTGTGAGAGAGTGAGTGTGTGAGAGAGTGAGTGTGTGAGAGAGTGTGTGTGAGAGAGTGAGTGTGTGAGAGCGTGTGAGTGAGTGTGGGAGAGTGTGTGTGAGGGTGAGTGAGTGTGAGAGAGTGAGTGCAAGAGAGTGAGTGTGAGAGGGAGATGTGAGAGTGAGTGTGTGAGGGTGGGTGAGAGAGTGTGTGAGAGAGAGGTGTGTGAGTGAGAGTGAGTGTGAGATGGAGAGTGAGAGAGTGTGAGTGAGTGTGAGTGTGTGAGTATGAGAGGGAGAGTGTGAGTGAGTGTGTATGAGTGGGAGTGAGTGTGCAAGTGTGTGAGTGAGAGTGAGTGTGTGAGGGTGAGTGAGAGAGTGTGTGAGTGTGAGAGAGTGAGTGAGGGAAAGTGAGTGTGTGAGGGTGAGTGTGAGAGTGTGAGTGTCTGAGGGTTAGTGAGAGAGTGTGAGTGAGTGTGAGAGAGAGATGTGTGAGTGAGTGTGAGAGAGTGAGTGAGGGAGAATGAGTGTTGGGAGTGAGTGAGTGTGAGAGAGAGTGACTGAGTGTGAGGGACTGTGTGTGAGTGTGAGGGACTGTGAGAGAGTGTGAGTGTGTGGGGGAGAGCGTGAAGGAGAGTGAGTGAGTGTGTGAGAGAGAGTGAGGGTGTGTGAGAGAGAGTGTGTGAGAGAGAGTGAGTAAGTGTGTGTGAGAGAGTGTGTGTGTGTGAGAGAGTGAGAGTGTGTGTGAGTGAGTGTGTGAGTGTGCGAGGGAGAGTGAATGTGCGAGGGAGAGTGTGTGTGTGAGAGAGTGAGTGTGCGAGTGTGAGGGAGAGTGTGTGAGAGTGAGTGTGTGAGGGAGAGTGAGTGTGTGTGTGCGTGAGAGTGTGTGTGAGTGAGTGAGTGTGAATGAGTGTGTGAGGGAGAGTGAGTGAGTGTGTGCGTGAGAGTGTGTGTGTGAGAGAGTGAGTGTGTGAGTGTGAGGGAGAGTGTGTGAGAGTGAGTGTGTGAGAGTGAGTGTGTGAGGGAGAGTGAGTGTGTGAGTGTGCGTGAGAGTGTGAGTGAGTGTGTGAGGGAGAGTGAGTGTGTGAGTGTGCGTGAGAGTGTGTGTGAGTGAGTGAGTGTGAATGAGTGTGTGCGGGAGAGTGAGTGAGTGTGTGCGTGAGAGTGTGTGCGTGAGGGAGAGTGCGTGAGTGAGTGTGTGAGAGAGTGAGTGTGTGAGAGAGTGAGTGTGTGAGTGAGCGAGGGAGAGTGAGTGAGGGAGAGTGAGTGTGCAAGCGAGAGCATGAGGGAGAGTGAGTGTGAGTGAGGGAGAGTGAGTGTGCGAGGGAGAGTGAGTGTGCGTGAGAGTGTATGTGAGAGTGAGAGTGAGTGTGTGAGGGAGAGTGAGTGTGAGAGGGAGAGTGTGTGAGGGAGAGTGTGTGAGGGAGACTGAGTGAGTGTGAGAGGGAGAGAGTGAGTGTGTGTGAGAGAGTGAGTGTGTGAGAGAGTGAGTGTGTGAGACCGTGTGAGTGAGTGTGGGAGAGTGTGTGTGAGGGTGAGTGAGTGTGAGAGAGAGATGTGTGAGTGTGAGTGAGTGTGAGAGAGATATGTGATTGAGTGTGAGAGAGTGAGTGTGGGAGAGATGTGTGAGTGCAAGGTAGTGAGTGTGAGAGGGAGATGTGTGAGTGTGTGTGTGAGTGAGAGTGAGTGTGTGAGGGTGAGTGAGAGAGTGTGTGAGTGCGAGAGAGTGAGTGTGAGAGGGAGATGTGTGAGTGTGTGTGTGTGTGAGTGAGAGTGAGTGTGTGAGGGTGAGTGAGAGAGTGTGAGTGAGTGCGAGAGAGTGAGTGTGACAGAGAGGTGTGTGAGTGTGTGAGTGAGAGTGAGTGTGAGAGGGAGAGTGAGAGAGTGTGGGTGAGTGTGAGAGAGAAATGTGAGAGTGTGAGTGAGAATGAATGTGTGAGTGAGAGTGAGTGTGTGTGTGAGAGAGAGGTGTGTGAGTGAGTGAGAGTGAGTGTGTGAGGGTGAGGGTAAGGGTGAGAGTGTGTGTGAGTGTGTGAGGGTGAGGGAGAGAGTGTGAGTGAGTGTGAGAGAGTGAGTGAGGGAGAGTGAGTGAGGGAGAGTGAGTGAGTGAGGGTGAGTGTGTGTGAGAGAGTGAGTGTGAGAGAGATGTGTGAGTGAGTGCGAGAGAGTGAGTGTGAGAGGGAGAGTGTGAGTGAGTGTGAGAAGGAGAGTGTGAGTGAGTGTATATGAGTGAGAGTGAGTGTGTGAGTGTGAGAGAGATGTGAGAGTGTGAGTGAGAATGAGTGTGTGAGTGAGAGTGAGTGTGTGTGTGAGAGAGAGATGGGTGAGTGAGTGTGAGAGAGAGATGTGAGCGTGAGTGAGTGTGAGAGAGATATGTGAGTGAGTGTGAGAGAGTGAGTGTGAGAGAGATGTGTGAGTCAAGGGAGTGAGTGTGAGAGGAGATGTGTGAGTGTGTGTGTGTGAGTGAGAGTGAGTGTGTGAGGGTGAGTGAGAGAGTGTGTGAGTGCGAGAGAGTGAGTGTGAGAGGGAGATGTGTGAGTGTGTGTGTGAGTGAGAGTGAGTGTGTGAGGGTGAGTGAGAGAGTGTGAGTGAGTGTGAGAGGGAGTGTGTGAGTGAGTGTGAGTGTGAGAGGGAGAGTGTGAGTGAGTGTATATGAGTGAGAGTGAGTGTGTGAGTGTGAGAGAGATGTGAGAGTGTGAGTGAGAATGAGTGTGTGAGTGAGAGTGAGTGTGTGTGAGAGAGAGATGTGAGTGTGAGTGAGTGTGAGAGAGATATGTGAGTGAGTGTGAGAGAGATATGTGAGTGCAAGGGAGTGAGTGTGAGAGGGAGATGTGTGAGTGTGTGTGTGAGTGAGAGTGAGTGTGTGAGGGTGAGTGAGAGAGTGTGAGTGAGTGCGAGAGAGTGAGTGTGACAGAGATGTGTGAGTGTGTGAGTGAGAGTGAGTGTGAGAGGGAGAGTGAGAGAGTGTGGGTGAGTGTGAGTGAGTGTGAGAGGGAGAGTGTGAGTGTGTGAGTGTGAGAGAGAGATGTGAGAGTGTGAGTGAGAATGAATGTGTGAGTGAGAGTGAGTGTGTGTGTGAGAGAGAGATGTGTGAGTGAGTGAGAGTGAGTGTGTGAGGGTGAGGGTGAGAGTGTGTGTGGGTGTGTGAGTGTGTGAGGGTGAGGGAGAGAGTGTGAGTGAGTGTGAGAGAGTGAGTGAGTGAGGGAGAGTGAGTGAGGGAGAGTGAGTGAGGGAGAGTGAGTGAGTGAGGGTGAGTGTGTGAGGGTGAGTGTGAGAGGGTGAGTGTGAGAGAGATGTGTGAGTGAGTGCGAGAGAGTGAGTGTGAGAGGGAGAGTGTGAGTGAGTGTGAGTGTGAGAGGGAGAGTGTGAGTGAGTGTATATGAGTGAGAGTGAGTGTGTGAGTGTGAGAGAGATGTGAGTGTGAGTGAGAATGAGTGTGTGAGTGAGAGTGAGTGTGTGAGGGAGTGAGAGTGAGTGAGTGAGGGTGAGAGTGTGAGTGAGTGAGTGAGGGAGAGTGGGTGAGTGTGAGTGAGTGTGAGTGAGTGTGAGAGAGAGATGTGTGAGTGAGTGTGAGAGAGTGAGTGTGTGAGGGAGAGTGAGTGAGTGTGTGCGTGAGAGTGTGTGCGTGAGGGAGACTGAGTGAGTGAGTGTGAGAGGGAGAGAGTGAGTGAGTGTGTGTGTGTGAGTGTGAGAGAGTGAGTGTGAGAGAGATGTGTGAGTGAGTGTGAGAGAGGGAGAGTTGAGGTGCCCCCCCGCCCATTGCCTACCCTGGGGGAGTGGAGTGGATTTGCTGATCGCTCGGAGGCCGGTGACAGGCTGCCCCGCTCCTGCTGAGCTGGAAGCCGGGAGCAGGCTGTAAACTTGGCCAAGACCCCAGCAGCGGGACAATGGGGTTATTTCATTCGCCCTGGATCTCCCAGGAAGGCAGACAGCTCCGTCAGCACAGCCAGGGCTCAGGCTAGCAACGACCGCAGGAGAGGGGGCCCTGCGAATAAATGTACCCGTTCACGCTGCGGACCCAGGCTCCCAAACATAGCCATCATCAACCCCTCACCCACATCAGAGATAGGCAGCAGGGAGGATGGAAGGAGGTCAGAGAGGGAGAGAGAGAGAGAGAGACCTGAGAGTGAGTGGTACAGAGACAGACACACACATACACAGTCGGGGAGACAGACCCAGAGAGAGAGAGAGGCACAGAGAGAGCCATAGAGAGAGAGAGACAGAGAGAGAGAGAGAGGGAGCGCACAAAAAGAGAGAGAAAAAAACACAAGAGAGAGAGAGAGACAGAGAGAGTCAGAGCCTCACAAAAAGAGAGAGAAAAAAACACAAGAGAGAGAGAGAGACAGAGACGCAGAGAGAGAGAGAGAGACAGAGCCACACAGCAGGAGAGAGAGAGACACAGAGAGAGAGACAGAGGCAGAACGATACAAACAGACTGAGACACAGAGAGAGAGGGAGAGGGAGCCATAAAAAGAGAGAGAGAGAGACGGAGAGGGACAGAGAGGCGCAGAGAGAGAGATTTAGATTTTGTCTACAATTTCATAATTTGTTAATCTTTACAAAGCTGATACTTTGACAATTAAAATGCGAAATCGTGGGGATGAGGAATGAGGAAGGTCTGGGGGCTAACCACAGCCTGAACATCCTCACAACAGCTCCCCAAGAAATTGCAGGGACCGACGTGAGAAACCTTTAACAACTAAGCCCCTGGAAACAGTCTCCCTCCCTCCCTCCCTCCGTGAGATAGATTCAGCGCTGAAGCACTGAGAGATCTGCTGAGCAAAGATAAGCCTCAGAGAGAGAGAGCAAGGGAGAGAGAGAGAGAGAGAGAGAGAGCCACAGAGAGAGAGAGAGAGATAGACAGAACCACAGAGAGAGCGACTGAGAGAGAGAGAGAGAGCCACAGAGATAGAGACACAGAGAGACAAAGACAGAGAGGGGAAGAGAGAGAGAGAGACAGAAGTTCAGAGAAACAGACAGACAGAGAGGGAGACAGAAGCGGAGAGGCAGAGAGCGCGATAGAGAGAGAGGGAGAGAGACAGAGACACAGAGGGAGAGACAGAGCTGCAGAGATAGAGACAGAGAGAGGGGAGGGGGGAGAGAGAGAGAGAGAGAGAGAGAGACAGTGTTTGTCACAGGCTCCTTACTTTCACTGTGTCCAGGGGGTGCCCGGCCAGGATGAGGCAAACTCCCCCGATCCCACCGGCAAGCAGATTCTTCACAGGACTCACATATTCCTGTTTGCTCATCTCTCCCTCTCTCTGTCTCTGTCTCTCTCTCTCTCGCTCTCTGTCTCTCTCTCGCTCGCTCTCGCTCTCTGTCTCTCTCTCTCTCGCTCTCTGTCTCTCTCTCGCTCTCTGTCTCTCTCTCTCTCGCTCTCTCCCTCTTTCGGTGACACTGGCATTTCGTGGAAAACCGGGGCTCGCTGCACTCGGGCAGTCACATGGGCTCGGACTCTGCACTCACTCCTTCTCTTTCACTCATACTCTCATACTCTCTCATACTCTCACTCACTCATTCTCACCCTCACACTCACTCTCACACACACTACTCTCACATTCACTTGCTCTCACACTCACTTGCACTCACACAATCACTCAGTGACACTCTCACACTTACTGTCACACTCACTCTCACTCAGTCACTCACACTCACTCACATACTCACTCTCACACTCACTCACTCAGACTCACTTACTCTCAAACGCACGCTCACACACTCGCTCACTTTCACACTCATGAACTCTCACTAATTTCATCTCACACACACACTCACACGCATTCATTCACTCACACACTCGTTGCCACATGCTCTGATGCTCTAACTTATGCACACACACACTCACTCGCACTTACTCTCACACTCGCTCACTCTCACACTCACTCACTCCCTCCACTCTCACTCTCGCACTCAGTCACACTCACTCACTCGCACTCACTCAGAGACTCTCACACTCACTCACTCTCACACTTACTCTCACACTCATTCACTCACTCTCACTCTCCGTCTCATGCTCACTCACTCACACACTCACTCACATTCAGTCTCACACTCACTTTCACACTCACTCTCACTCAGACTCACTCACTCTCAAACTCACATGCTCACACTCACTCTCACTCACTTTCATGCTCATTAACTCTCACTAATTTCCTCTCACACTCACTCACTGTCGCTCACACACACTCACTCACACGCATACATTCACTCACTCACTCAGACTCACACTCTCTCAGACTCATTCACTCTCACACTTTCCCTCATTCACTTTCACACTCACTCACATGCATATATTTACTCACTCACTCTCAGTTGCTGTGACGCACTAAGTCACGCACACACACACTCACACGCACTCTAACTCTCACTCACACACTCACTCATTCACGCACACACACACACTCATGTGCTCACACACTTACACACTCAATTGCTAAACTCACTCACTCTTACACTCATCACTCACTCTCACATTCATTCACTCACATTCACTCACTCTCTCCCTGACTCTCATTCATGCACTCACTCACTTATTCACACTCACTTTCACTCACACACACTCACTTACTTGCTCATTCACACGCTCACCCACACTGACTCACTCATTCACGCACTCCCTCTCGCACTCACTCGCTCACTTGTTTAAGTAAAGCGTTTGATAAGTTTCCCCACGGTAGGCTCATGCAGTAGGTAACAAGGCATGGAATTGGGGGACATGTGGCAGATTGGATTCAGAATTGGCTGACCCTGAGAAGACAAAGGGTTGTAGTGGATGGAAAATATTCAACATGGTGCTCAGCTACGAGCCGTGTACCACAAGGATCTGTTCTATTTGTGATTTTTGTAACTGAATTAGATGTAGGAGTGGAAGGGTGGATTAGTAAGTTCGCGGGCGATATGAAGGTGAGTCGCATTGTGGACAGTGCGGAGGGCTGTTCTCGGTTACAAAGGGACATTGATCGGATGCAGAGCTGGGCTGAGAAGTGGCAGATGGAGTTTAACCCTGAAAAGTGTGAGGTGATTCATTTTGGAAGGGCAAACTTGAAAGCAGAATACAGGGTTAAGGGAAAGATGCTTGGCAGTGTGGAGGAGCAGAGGGATCTTGGGGGTACAGTTCCCTGAAAGCTGCCACCCAGGTGGATAGAGTTGTTAAGAAGGCGTAAGGTCTGTTCGCTTTCATTAATACGAGGGATTGAGTTCAAGAGCCGTGAAGTTATGCTCCAGCTGTACAAAACCCTGGTTCGGCCACAGCTGGAGTATTGTGTCCGGTTCTGGATGCCTCATTACAGGGAAGATGTGGAAGCGTTGGAAAAGCTGCAGAGGAGATTCACCAGGATGTTGCCTGGAATGGAGGGAAGGTCTGATGAGGAAAGGTTGAGAGAGCTAGGGTTTTTCTCTCTAGAATGACGAAGGATGAGAGGTGACTTGATAGAGGTGCACAAAATGATCAGAGGGATAGATACAGTAGACAGCCAGAGACTTTTTCCCTAGGGTGGAGGTAGCTATAACGAGGGGGCATACTTTTAAAGTGAGTGGGGGGTAGTTACAGGGGAGACATCAGAGGTAGGTTCTTTACTCAGAGAGTGGTCGGGGCGTGGAATGCCTTGCCGGAGAGTGTAGTGGAGTCGGCCTTGTTAGGGGCATTTAAGCGGCTATTAGACAGGCAGACGGGTGATAGTATAAGGTGGGGGTGGAGGTTAGATAGACCTTAGGTTTAGCGTAAACGGTCGGCATGACATCGGAGGCCGTAGGGCCTGTACTGTGCTGTACTGATCTATGTTCTATGTTCGCACACTCACTCTCACACACACACACACACTCTCTTTCTGTGACACATACACACACTCTCTCTCTGTGTCACACACACACACACACTCTCACTTTCTGTGACACACACACACTCCATCGGTGACACACACACTCTCTGTGTCACACACACACACTCTCTCTCACACACACACACACACACACACACACACTCTCTGTGACACACGCACACACTCTCTCACACACACACACTCTCACACTCTCTCTTTCTCACACACACACACTCTCTCTGTGTCATACACACACACACACACACACACACACACACTCTCTCTCTCTCAAACACACACACACACTCTCTCTCTTTCTCACACACACACTCTCTGTCACACACACACACTCTCTCTCTCTTTGTCTCACACACACACATTCTCTCTCTTTCTCTCACACACACACTCTCTCCCTCACACAGACACTCTCTCTCTCAGACACACACGCTCTCTCACACACACACATTCTCTCTCTCTCTCTCACAAACACACACACACACACACACACACACACATGCATGCACTCTTGCTCTCCCTCACCCCACACAAACACTCTCTCTTTCTCTCTCGCACACACACTCTCTCTCTGTCACACACAAACTCTCTCTCACACACAC
>NC_081402.1:391152-395481 GCF_030684315.1 Stegostoma tigrinum
CCCCCTCACTATCTCCCTCCCCCTCACTATCTCCCTCACCCCCCTCACTATCTCCCTCTCCCCCCTCACTATCTCCCTCACCCCCCCTCACTATCTCCCTCTCCCCCCTCACTACTCTCCTCACCCCCCTCACTATCTCCTCTCCCCCCTCACTATCTCCCTCTCCCCCTCACTATCTCCCTCACCCCCCTCACTATCTCCCTCACCCCCCCTCACTATCTCCCTCACCCCCCTCACTATCTCTCTCTCCCCCTCTCTATCTCCCTCCTCCCCCCTCACTATCTCCCTCACCCCCCCTCACTATCTCCCTCTCCCCCCTCACTATCTCCCTCACCCCCCCTCACTATCTCCCTCACCCCCCTCACTATCTCCCTCTCACCCCCTCACTATCTCCCTCACCCCCCTCACTATCTCCCTCTCCCCCCTCACTATCTCCCTCACCCCCCTCACTATCTCCCTCTCCCCCCCTCACTATCTCCCTCACCCCCCTCACTATCTCCCTCACCCCCCTCACTATCTCCCTCACCCCCCCTCACTATCTCCCTCTCCCCCCTCACTATCTCCCTCACCCCCCTCACTATCTCCCTCACCCCCCTCCCTATCTCCCCTCACCCCCCCTCACTATCTCCCTCCACCCCCCTCACTATCTCCCTCACCCCCCTCCCTATCTCCCTCTCCCCCTCACTATCCTCCCTCACCCCCCTCACTATCTCCCTCTCCCCCCCTCACTATCTCCCTCACCCCCTCCCTATCTCCCTCACCCCCCTTACTCACTGCTCCCCCGCCCACCGCGGTTACAGGAGTGTATTCTCTCGGGGATTATGTCGGTGAATGGGAAGAAGGTGTTGCACATGGACCGTAGCCCTCACTACGGGGGGCACAGCTCCTCCATCACCCCTCTGGAGGAGGTGAGTCAGGTGGAGACTGTCGGCCGCTATCCCAATGCACGTTGCTACATTGTGGCCGAGAGGGGAAACGGTCCTCATCGCTCTCTGCTGTTGGTCCTGACAATTCACCTCTTCGCCAGCTCTCTCTGTCCCTCATCTCTCCCTCCCTCCGTCCTCTCTGTCCCTCCGTCCCTCTCTGTCCCTCCGTCTCTCTCCGTCCCTCTCTGTCCTCCGTCCCTCTCTGTCCCTCCGTCTCTCTCTGTCCCTCCATCTCTCCCTCCCTCCGTCCCTCTCTGTCCCTACGTCTCTCTCCGTCCCTCTCTGTCCCTCCGTCTCTCTCCGTCCCTCTCTGTCCCTCCGTCCCTCTCTGTCCCTCCGTCTCTCTCTGTCCCTCCATCTCTCCCTCCCTCCGTCCCTCTCTGTCCGTACGTCTCTCTCCGTCCCTCTCTGTCCCTCCGTCCCTCTCTGTCCCTCCGTCTCTCTCTGTCCCTCTCTGTCCCTCCGTCTCTCTCTGTCCCTCCATCTCTCACTGTCCCTCCGTCTCTCACTGTCCCTCCAGTTCTCTCTGTCCCTCTGTCTCTCACTGTCCCTCCAGTTCTCTCTGTCCCTCTGTCTCTCTCTGTCTCTCTAGCTCTCTCTGTCCCTCCAGCTCTCTCTGTCCCTCCGTCTCTCACTGTCCCTCTGTCTCTCAATGTCTCTCCGTCCCCTCTCTGTCCCTCCGTCCTCTCTCCGTCCCTCTCTGTCCCTCCGTCTCTCTCTGTCCCTCCATCTCTCACTGTCCCTCCGTCTCTCACTGTCCCTCCGTCTCTCACCGTCCCTCCGTCCTCTCACTGTCCCTCTGTCTCTCTCTGTCCCTCCGTCTCTCTCTGTCCCCTCCATCTCTCCCTCCCTCCGTCCCTCTCTGTCCCTACGTCTCTCTCCGTCCCTCTCTGTCCCTCCGTCTCTCTCCGTCCCTCTCTGTCCCTCCGTCCCTCTCTGTCCCTCCGTCTCTCTCTGTCCCTCCATCTCTCCCCTCCCTCTGTCCCTCTCTGTCCGTACGTCTCTCTCCGTCCCTCTCTGTCCCTCCGTCCCTCTCTGTCCCTCCGTCTCTCTCTGTCCCTCTCTGTCCCTCCGTCTCTCTCTGTCCCTCCGTCTCTCACTGTCCCTCCGTCTCTCACTGTCCTCCAGTTCTCTCTGTCCCCTCCGTCTCTCACTGTCCCTCCAGTTCTCTCTGTCCCTCCGTCTCTCACTGTCCCTCCAGTTCTCTCTGTCCCTCCGTCTCTCTCTGTCTCTCTAGCTCTCTCTGTCCCTCCAGCTCTCTCTGTCCCTCCGTCTCTCACTGTCCCTCTGTCTCTCAATGTCTCTCCGTCCCTCTCTGTCCCTCCGTCTCTCTCCGTCCCTCTCTGTCCCTCCGTCTCTCTCTGTCCCTCCATCTCTCACTGTCCCTCCGTCTCTCACTGTCCCTCCGTCTCTCACTGTCCCTCTGTCTCTCTCTGTCCCTCCAGCTCCCTCGGTCCCTCCAGCTCTCTCCGTCCCTCTCTGTCCCTCCGTCTCTCACTGTCCCTCCAGCTCTCACTGTCCGTCTGTCTCTCGCTGTCCGTCTGTCTCTCGCTGTCCGTCTGTCTCTCTCTGTCCCTCTGTCTCTCTCTATCCCTCCAGCTCTCTCCGTCCCTCACTGTCCCTCCGTCTCTCTCCGTCCCTCTCTGTCGCTCCGTCTCTCTGTCCCTCCAGCTCTCTCTGTCCCTCTCTATCCCTCCAGCTGTCTCTGTATCCCTCTGTCTCTGTCTGTCCCTCTGTCTCTCTCTGTCCCTCCAGCTCCTCTGTCCCTCCAGCTCCCTCTGTCCCTCTGTCTCTCTCTGTGTCCTCCAGCTCCCTCTGTCCCTCCAGCTCCCGCTGTCCCTCTGTCTCTCTCTGTCCCTCCAGCTCCCTCTGTCCCTCCAGCTCCCTCTGTCTCTCTCTGTCCCTCTGTCTCTCTCTGTCCCTCCAGCTCCCTCTGTCCCCTCTGTCTCTCTCTGTCCCTCTGTCTCTCTCTGTCCCTCCAGCTCTCTCTGTCCCTCCAGCTCCCTCTGTCCCTCTGTCTCTCTCTGTCCCTCTGTCTCTCTCTGTCCCTCCAGCTCCCTCTGTCCCTCTGTCTCTCTCTGTCCCTCTGTCTCTCTCTGTCCCTCTGTCTCTCTCTGTCCCTCCAGCTCCCTCTGTCCCTCTGTCTCTCTCTGTCCCTCTGTCTCTCTCTGTCCCTCTGTCTCTCTCTGTCCCTCCAGCTCCCTCTGTCCCTCTGTCTCCCTCTGTCCCTCTGTCTCCCTCTGTCCCTCTGTCTCTCTCTGTCCCTCTGTCTCTCTTTATTCCTCCTTCCCTCCCTGTCTCACATTCTGTATCGCCTTATTTCTCTCTCTCTCACGGTGTGTTTTTCACTTTGTTTTCTCAGTCTCCCTGTCTCTACCTCTCTCACTCTGACTCTGTCTGTCTCTCTCTCTCTCTCTCTGACTTACTCTCCTTTTCTCTCTCTCTCTCTCTCTCTTTCTCTCTCCTCTCTCTCTGTCTCTAACTCCCCATCTGCCCTCTCACTGTCTTTTCTGTTTCTCTGCCTCTCCCTCGCAGTTTCTATCCCTCTGTCTCTTCCGTGTATCTCTCTATCACCCACGACCTCCCCCATCTCTCTGTCACTTTCTCTCTCTCTCTCTGTCTCTGCCTCACCATCTGTCTTTCTCACTATCTCTTTGTTTCTCTCTCTGTCTCCATCTTTCTGTTTATCTCTCTCACCCTGCCTCTCTGTTACTGTCTCTATCCCTCTGTCTCTCTCTCTCTCTCTGTGTCTCTCTCTCACTCTCCCTCCGTCTCTCTCTCTCTCTCTCTGCCTCTCACTCTCTGTGTCCCTCTCCCTCTCCTTCCCTCTCTGTCTCTGTCTTTCTCTCTCTCTCTCTCTCTCTCTCTGTCTCTGTCTCTCTCTCCTCCCCCTCCCTCCCTGTCTGTGTCTCTGTGTTTCTCTCTCCCTCTCTGCGTCACTCTCTCTCTCTCTCGCTCCCTCTCCCTTCCCCTCTCTGTGTCTCTCTCTCTCACTCTCACTCCCTCTTTCTCTCTGTCTCTCTCTCTCTCACACTCTCCCACCCTCTCTCTCTGTCTCTCTGTGTGTCTCTCTCTCTCTGTCTCTCTCTCTCTCACTCACTCTCCCTCCCCTCCCCCCATCTGTCTCTCACTCTCACTCCCTCTCTCTCTCTCTCACACTCTCCCACCCTCTCTCTCTGTCTCTCTGTGTGTCTCTCTCTCACCTCCCTCTCTTTTTCACTCTCCCTCCCTCCCTCTCTCTCTCTGTCTCTCTCTGTGTCTCTGTGGGAGACTCTGAGCTGAGGGAGAATTCTGGGGCCCAGGGGTGGGTGGGGGGTGCGAGGGGGAGAGGGCAGTGGCGGAGGGGGGAGGTAGTTGGAGTGATTGGAGAGGGATACTGACCCTGCCGTCTCCCTGCACAGCT